>NW_006399808.1:15484895-15499679 GCF_000299155.1 Elephantulus edwardii | reverse complement strand
CTGGCAGTTCTCTGTTGACATATTGTTCCAAACTTTTTGCATAATTTTCAGCAGAATCTTGCTTGCATGTGATATCAATGATATTGTTCGATAATTTCCACACTCTGATGGGTCACCTTTCTTTGGAATGGGAACAAATATCAATCTTTCCACCCTACTAAGCATAATGTCCCCATCCAAAGATTAGTTCCTCTTTACAACATGTCAAAAGTACATTAAATGGAATTTCAGAATCTTTGTCTCCAAGGGACATTCTGTTTTCATCATCTGTTTCTTCTCCTATCAGTCAATGGTAGGTTGTTCAATATTTCCCTCTAGCACCACAGCTTATTATCGTTGTTATTATTGTTGTGGTTGTTATGTGCCATCGAGTGGCTTGCGACTCATAGCAACCCTATATACAACAGCCCTAAACTCTGCTCTGTCCTGTGCCAATCATATCATCTCCGATACACCCATCCCAATTACCCCAGTCACGGAATCGATCCACCTCCTAGAGGGCCTTCTTCTCCTGCGCTGTCCCTCCACCCTACCAAGCATGATGTCTCTCTCCAAGGACCTGTCTCTCCTTACAACATGTCCAAAGTATGTTAGACGGAGCCTTAGAATCCTTGCCTCCAAGGAGCCGCCCTGCAATTATAATTTATTATAATTATAACAAGAGAATCTTTGTTTTCTTGATATTGAGCTTCAATCCATACTGAAGACCACAGTCTTTGACCTTCTATAGGAAGAGCTTTAGATCCTCTTCAGTTTCAACAAGCAAGGTTGTATCACCTGGATATTGTAGGTTATTGACAAATTTTCCTCCAATCTTGATGTCACACTCCTCCTCATAAAGCTCTGCTTTCCAAATGATTTGTTCTACATACAGACTGAAAAGGTATGGGGATAGGATACATCCCTGATACACTCCTTTCCTGGTTTAGAACTATGCAGTGTTTCCTTGCTCTGTTCTGAGGAGTGCTTCTTGGTCCACGTATAGGTTTCACATAAGCATGATCAAGTGTTCTGAGATCTCCATTTTCCTCAAGGTTACCCCCAATTTGTTGTGATCCACATAGTCAAATGTTTTTGCATAGTCTATGAAACACAGATAGACATTCTTCTGGTACTCTCTGCTTTCTGCCAAGATCCATCTAAGAGTGGCAATAATGTCACTAATGACCTCTTCTAAACCCAGCTTGTATTTCTGGTACTTCTCTGTCAATATACTGTTCCAGTCCTTTGTAGATAATATTCACCAGGATTTTGCTAGGGTGTTATATTAGTGATATTGTTAGAGAATTTACACTCTTTCTGGTCATTTTTTTGAGGGGGGAATGGTAATAAATATGAATTTCTTCCAGTCAGTTGGCCAAGTAGATGTCCCAGATTTCTTGGTACAACTTGGTGAGCACATTAAAGCCTGTATGTGTTTGCTGAAATACTTCAATTGGTATTCCATCATTCCTGAGGCTTTATGTTTTCCCAAGTGCTTCAGAGCAGCCTGAAATTTCTCCTTCATCACCATTTCCTCTTGTGTTGTTTCTTGAAATTCTTTTGTGTCAGCCAATTCCTTTTGGTACAATGACTCTGTATACTCCTTCCATATTCTATTAATACTTCTGGAATCATTCAATATTCTGAGCATAGCATCTTTAAGCATTGCAGCTTCTGGCTTGAATTTGTTCAGTTCATTAGCTTAAGAAATGCTGAGTGAGTTTGACTCTTTTGTTTTTCTGACTCCAGCTCCTTGCACATTTCATTATAATATTTTGCCTTGTCTTCCTGAGTGGCCCTTTGATATCTCCTATTCAGCTCCTTAACTTCTTGATTTCTTTCCTTTGCTTTGGCTATTTGGTGCGCTTGTGCAATATTCAGTCTCTCTCTCTGACATACATTTTCGTCATCTTCCTCCTTCTTTGTAATGACTTTTTGCATTCTTCAGGAACAATATTCTTGATATCTTTCCACAGCTTATTTGGTCTTCACTCATTAGTGTTTAAGGCCTCAACCCTATTCCTGAATTGGTTTTTAAACTCATGGTGGATAGACTCAAGGACAAATTTTTATTCCTGTGTATATGACTTAACCTTTTTTAAGCTTTAATTTGAACTTTCATATGAGCAGTTGATAGTCTGCTCCACAATCTGCACCTGGCCTAGTTTTCACTCCTGATAATGAAGTTCTCCAATGATTCCTTCCACAGATAGAATCAGTCTGATTTCTGTGCATCCAATCAGGTCAAATCCATAGATATATAGCCTGTGTTTATGTTTCTTATACAAAGTATTTGCTATGAATAAATCAATAATTGTACAGAACTCTATCACTCTATCCCCAACTTCATTTCTGTTACCAAGTCCATATTTTCTGACTACTGATCCTTACTCCTGGTGCTCAACTTTTGCATATCAGTCACTCATTATTACTAATTCATCTTGGTTACACATTCAATCAATTTCTGACAGCAACAGTTGATAGAAAGAATCTGTCCCCCCCCTTTGGCTCTAATTGTAGGTGTATATATTTGATTGATAGTGATATTAACAGTTTCCTTGTATGCATATGGATATTTTCATGTCACTCACAATTCAATTTCAAGATGGATCTAGGAATGGTATTTTTAAATATAAAGGGACCCTGTTTTTCTCACCTTTTCATCTCCAGCATAACAGATCATATGATCACAGAAAATGTCCCAGAGAATGGCCAAAATTATTGGGGTAGCTATTGCTGCCAGTTTAGGGCCTGTGTCAGGAAAAGGAAGTCTTACTCATATACAGTGTCACCCAAAGGTAATAAAGGAGGTCAGAATTGCTTCCACTGTGGAAAGCTGGGCCACTTCAGTAGACAGTGTCACAGACGAAAGCCACAGATAGGCAAGGGAGTAGAGAGGAAGCTCCCACTCACTTGCTTTAAGTGTGGATCTGAAGGACACTTGGCCAAGGGTGACCCACATCAGTTCCTTGTGGCAGACAGGACTGACAGGCCCCAGCTTCCAGCTGGACACAAAGGAGGACACTTCAACGATTTAGATCCTCCCAGAAGAGCTGTGGGTGAGCATTAACATTACTGGTAAGTATATTCATTTTCTCCTGGACACAAGAGCCTATTTTTTGGTTCAAAAAGCCTTCTGAGGTCCAACACTTCTCACTATTTCTTAGTTCTTGGAATTGACCGAAAACCTCATAATCAGTTCCTTACTTCACTTCTGCCTTGCATGCAAAATTTCGAGCTGTAAAACAACCCAGTGGTAGATGGAATTTGGTGCAGGACTTAAGAACAATGAATGACATACATAGCTGAGCCACTACATCTTGTGGTTCTTAACCTTTATACTATAATAGACAAAGTGCTAGTCAATAGACCTTTTATTGTAAGAACTACCTACCCTCTGTAACTTGATTTGTGCCACTATTCGAGCCTCTACTTGGAATATAATTGCTTTTTCATTTTATTTATTTATTTATTTATTTGCTTTTTAATTTTTGACTCATGTACTTTTAACTAGTTAGTTAAATTTGTGTCTTCTAGGCTGCAACACTTCCATGATACATCTTCAAGGATATGAACATGTACGGCTAAGCACAATTGATAACAGTGCATCTAAATTCCAAAATCAATCTCCACAATAGTCTACATGTTTCCTATTGCCAAGGGGTTCCTTTAGAGTGGTGAGAGAAGATCTTCACCCTGAAACCCACAGCGTCCCTTTTCAGCAGGAAGTAGCTAAGAGAATACACCATCCCCTTTTCCTTATGAATCAGGGGGAAGTCTCTCTCAGGGAGGTGTGATAGGGAATGAGAAAGGACACACTGACAAAGGAGATTGATCAGAACTGGCTTTGACAAGCGCTGTGGCAACGGGACAATTAAAACAGACTTTCAAGGGGGGAAAAAAAGAGGAACGAACTGGGGGGAAGGGTAGAGAAAATAGTGCAACAATGAATGAATGGAAACCAAAAATCTCTGTAAATGTTCATTTAAATTAATAAAATTTAATAAAAAATTGTTTTAAAAAAGAAAATGTCCAATACTAATCTCATTTCACTAACACCCAATATGTCAATATGTATGTGTTCCATTTCTTTCTTTACAAGGTCCTACATTCATGCTTCTCACATTCCATGTACCAATTGTTAATTCCATTTTACAACTGTTTCTCTTCCTTTGTGTTTCCAAATTTCAGGGCTCAGCTTCAGTTGCCATATCTGTTAGCCTACTCTTAAGTGTGCTCTGTTGTACATAAGTTTTTCAAAGGTCTGTTATATTTTGGAAGTGGATGGCCAATCTTTCTTCCTAGTCTGTCTTAATTTGGATGCTTAACGTTAGAATAATATCTGACAGACAAGCAGTATACAGCTCAAATTCCCAGTTCCTCTACAGGACAGAGATGGCTAATCTCCTCCCAGGCAATTTGGTACCTCTGAAAACCCATGGGAGGGTCAACTATATCTCAGTACTAACTTTACAATACACCAAGAAACCCAGGAATTGATGGAATACCAATTGACATGTTCCAACAACAGACACAGTCCCAGATATGTTTGTTATTCTATGACAAGAAAGTTGAAAGGTTACTATATGGCCAACTAACTCAAAAGGACCCATATTTGACTCTAGTCCAAAAATTAATTGGGAAATTATAGAATATCACTAATATTAAATGCATGTAAAATCTTACTGTAGATTATGAAAAAGATTACTTGACAGGAAATTGCCAGAAATTCAAGTTAGATTCAGAAGAAGCTATAGCAAGAGGGATATTTGTTGATTTCAGGTGGATCTTTGCTGAAAGCAGACAATACCAGGTAAATGTCTGTTTGTGTTGTAATGACTGTACAAAGATCTTAATTACATGGATTGTATCAAATGATGAAGAATGAAAATCCTATAATAGTAACTGTACTCATGGAAAACCAATGTATAGACCAAGAAACTGTTACTCAAACAGAAAAGAGCAGCATTTCGTGGTTTTAAGTCAGAAAAGCTGTGCATCAATGTTGTGTCCTTCCTCCATAACTGTTTAATCTGTATGCTGAGCAAATCATTCAAGAAGCTAATCTGTAGAAACCTGTAGCATCAGGATTGGAGGAAAATGTATTAATAAACTATATTATGTAGATTAAATAATCTTCCTTGAAGAAAGTGAAGAAAACGAGAAGCACATAGTGACAAAGATTGAGTATATAGTCTTCAATATTGTTTTAGTCTCATCATCAAGGAAACAAAAATCCTCAGCACTAGATCAGCATGCAACATCAGATTAGACTGATAAAAGACTAAAGTTGTCAAGTAATTTACTTTCCTTGGATTTACAGTCAACACTTACCCTCATAGCAGTCAGGACAGGGGGAGGGCAATGTTGCTTTGGGAAAATCTACTGTGAAGAACCTCACCAAAATGCTAAAGAACAATTATGTCAATTTAAAAATGAAGATGTGCCTGATCCAATCCATGGTATTTTCATGTGTTCCATATTTAAATGAAAGTTGGACAATGAATAAGAATAAAAGAAGGAGAAATAATATCTTTGAAATACAGTGTTGTAAATTAATACTGATTTCCCATATACTGCCTAAAGTACTTACAAACCTGTCTTGCAGGAAATTCACCCAAGGTGTCCTTAGAGTCAAAGATAGTCATTCTTCACCTCACATCTTCGGGGTATCTTGTCAGGATAGCCCAATCTTTAGAAAAACTTTATGATGGGTAAGGTGGAGAATCAGAGACAGAGAAGAAGATCCTCAAGAAGCCTGACTGTCATTGTGACCTTAACCATAGATTTTAGCTTGTTGGAGATCATGCAGATGGTACAGGATAGGTATTCAGGGGGTCACTATGAGTTGTTATTGATTTAATGATTTTTAACAACAGTAAAAAATGCTGATAGAATTGCATGCTGACTGATAAAAACTTCTAAGTCTCCTTTCTACAACAGATGGTCTTGTTTAAATGTGCCAAGGATTAAAGCTTCAACATAAATTGGAGCCAAAGGGCCCACAATTAAATCCATAAGAACATCTGAAGAAGAATATTTATTGTTACAGAAAACTTGTTTGCATAACATGTAAGTTAAACATGATCTCTCTGTTGTTTCAGATCTATGATCTGTGCCAGTACACATAATTCTGGAGAAATCACAACCTGATTTTAATCCTATTTGCACAAATAATGGTACTTCTATGAAGATGATTTTTCTTCCTCCACAATATACCTAGGTTTGCCTGTATCACAAGGTTGCATCATAGAACATGATGGATGTTAAGTTACTGTGAATTTAAAATGCCATAGGAATATAATACTATTTAAAAATGGGCAAAGTAGGGAAAGTCAAGGGCACTGAGTATCTTATATTGACAGCTATTGAAACTATAAAATTAATATTACCATGGATCTTGTTCACCTCTTTATAAAAATGAATAAATAAAATCTTTATAAACATATAAAAATGATACGTGGGAAAATTTATCCTATCAGATCTGTTCTATTACCAATGAGGATGAAATTTAAATAACACAATGTCGCAAATAGCATAACTTTTTCCAGCATAAAAGTTGCCAAGTTCCTATAAAAGATGAAACTTGTTAAAATCAGTACTGGAATAAAGTTATGGTAATAAATGTGTACATATTAAGTTGCATGTCATATAATTTGTCACAAAGAAAGTTAAAATTTTAATTCAAAAATATTTACTACATTCTGACTTAATCATCAATGTAACCCAGACACTCATAAAATTGCCTGAGTGATGATCTTAAATAATTTGAGGTCTTAGTACTTGGTAAAAATCACTGTCTAATTTTTTCTTTGGAAGAGAAATAAAAATGATCTAATACTCTGTACTAAATAAAATGCATTTTTATTTTAAAAGTTTGTTACTTCATTATACAGATAATATCTACTTACTGCAAAAGTTAGAAAAAGAGAGAGAGAAGGTGAGAGGGAAGAAGAAAGATACAATTAAATTGTTGTTGTTGTTATGTGCCATCAAGTCACCTACAACTCCTAGCGACCCTATGTACAACAGCCCTAAACCCTGTCCTATCCTGTGTCAATCTTATTGTCTCTGACACACCTATCCCTATTATTCTAGTCACAGAATCAAGCCATCTCATCAAGGGTCTTCCTCTTTTGCACTGTCCTTCCACCCACCGAAGCATGACATCCCTCTCCAAGGTCTGGTATCTCTTTGCAACATATCCAAAGTATATCAGATGAAGTTTCAGAATCCTTGCCTCCAGGGAGCAGCCTGGTTTCACACTCTCCAGGATGAATTTGTTCATTCTCTTAGCAGACTATGTATGGTATATTCAATATTCTTCTGCAAAACCACAGTTCAAAGGCATCAATACTCCTTTTATCATCCCTAATCATGATCCAGCTCTCTGATGCATGGCAAGTGATTGCATAGACCATGGCCTTTATCAGTTGCACCTTAGTTTTCAGACTGATATCATTGTTCTTCAGTAATTTGGCAAGGTCTCTGACAACAGATTTTCCCAATGCAATGCATTGTTTAATTACTTAGTTGCTGTTGCCAAGAGTGTTAATCGTGGAGTTAAGTAAACTAAAGCTGTTTATAATCTCATTCTTTTCACCATCCATCATGATGCTGCCAATTGGTCCAGTGGTGAGAATCTTTGTTCTCTTGATATTGAGCTTCAATCAATATAGAAAGCTGTAGTCCTTGACCTTCTGCAGCAAGCTCTTCAGGTTCTCCTCAGTTTCAAGAAGCAGGGATATAAGATTGTTGATGAGTTTTCCTCCCATCCTGATGTCACATTTCTCTTCATAGAGTCTAACCGCCCAGATAATCTGTTCTGCATATAGATTCAAAGGGTATGGAGATAAGACACATCCCTGGCATACATCCTTCCCAATATTGTGAGTGACAGGATAAAATCCATAGGCATACAAGAAAGTCCAGTGACTATCACTATCATTCAGACATATGCACCAACAACCAGAGCCAAAGGAGAGGAAAGAAAATATTTCTACCAACTTTTGCAGTCAGAGATCGATTGAACATGCAATCAAAAGATTGCACAGATTATTAGAGTGGTACAAGCTTTTGTTTTTAGGGTTGAACAAGGTATGTAAAGCCTAAAAGGACACGGGATTGTTGTTCTTAGATGCCATAGAGTCAAACACAATGGGCCAGGAGCACAAACAAGTGCTATGGGGTTCCCATTCTCCTCAATATCAGACACAACTTGTTATGATCCACATAGTCAAATGCCTTTTCATAGTCAATAAAGCACAAACAGAAAAATTATCTGTTGAATATTTAAATGTATATAATAAGTATTTGATTGCGCTAAGTACATACAGAAAACATTTGTTCTCAAGTTCCTTGAATAATACTTTCAAAGACTATAATAAAAATCATTTCCCAAGCTTATCATGGCTATCACAAACAGTACATTTTCTTAATGAAATGTAACCTTGTTTTTATTTCCTATAAAGTTTGTATTTTGCAATTTTATATATTTTACCTGAGTAAGTCAGTGCAATATATTCAGAGTTCCTTTTGACATCTCTCTTGGCCTTTTCTCACCCCTCTGTCTTTGTAGTGACCTTTTGCATTCATCATGGATGATAATCTTGATATCCTCTCACAGTTAATCCAGTATTTGTTCATTAGTGTCCAATGCCTCAAACCTGTTCTCTCAATGATTTTTATACTCAAGTGGGATAGACTCAAGGTCGAATTTTGGTTCTTGTAGGTATGATTTAATTTCCTTGAGCTTCAGTTTGAACTTACATATGAGGAATATGATGGTCTGTTCACAAATCAACACCTGGTCTAGTTTTCCATCAGGCGAAGTTCCATTTGTATTTTTTATAAAAGGCATTTTCAATGAATAAATCACTAATGGTTTAAAACTTTATCATTCTAGCTCTGAATATTGCCCTAGAATGACAAGAAGCAAGGGGAAGAAATCAAGAAGTTAAACAGAAGATTTCAAAGGGCACTCAGGAAGAAAAAGCAAAGTGTTACAATGATATGTGCAAAGACCTGGAGATAGAGAATCAAAAGGAATGAACTTGCTCAGCTTTTCTTAAACTGAAGAACAAATTTAAGCTTCAACTTGCAGTACTTAAAGATTCTGTGAGCAGAATATTGAATGATCAGGGATGCATCAAAAAGAAGTTGAAAAAAGTAGACAGAATCACTGTACCAGAAAGATCTGGCTGACACAGAAGAATTTCATGAAACAACATATGATCAAGAGCTTATATATGGTGAAGAAGGAGAAAGTTCAAGGTGCTATGAAGGAAGTGGCAAAAAACAAGTCCTCAGGAATCGATGGAATATCAGTTCACATATTTTAGCAAAGGATGCTGCCCTGTATATGCTCACCAAGTTGTGCCAAGAAATCTGGAGGACAGCTACTTGGCCAACTAACTGGAAGAGATCCATACTTATTCCCATCCCCCAAAAGGGTGATCTAACATAGTGTGGAAATTATAAAACAATATCATTAATATCATATTCAAGGAAAATATTACTGAAGATTATAATCAAACAAACAAAAACCAGCTGGAACCATACATCAACAAAGAAATACCCAAAGTACAAGCTGGTTTTAGGAGAGGTCGTGGCAGTAGGGACGTTATTGCCAATGCCATTTGATCCTTGCTGAAACAGAGTACCAGAAAAATGTGTATTTGTGTCTCATTGACTACACAAAGGCATATGACTGTGTGGATCACAACAAATTGTGGCTAATCTTGAAGATAATGGTAATCCAAGAACATATGATTGTGCTCAGGAGAAACCTATACTCAGACCAGGAGGCAGTCATTAGAACAGAGCAAGAGAATAATGTATGGCTCAAAATCAGGAAACAGTGCCTCAGATATGTGACCAATCTCCATACCTCTTCAATCTATACGCAGAACAGATCATTCAGGAGGTTGGGCTTTATGAGGGAGGATGTGGGATCAGAATTGGAGGAAAACTCATCAACAACTTGTGGTATGCAGATGATACAAACTTCCTCGCTGAAACTGAGGAAGATCTGAAGAGTCTTCAATTGAAGCTTCTTGTTGTTACGTGCTATCGAACCTGTTAGTTCTCTTAGCAGTCCATGGTTAACTCCTTTTATCATCCCTAGTCATTGTCCATCTCTCTTATACAAAGCAACTAATTACAAAGACCATGGTTTGTATCAACTGCACCTTAGTCTCCAGACTGACAACATTGCTCTTCAGTCCTTTGGAGAGGTCTCTGACAGCAAACTTTCCCAACGCAATACATTTTTTAATTTCCTGGTTGCTGGTATCAAGAGTGTTGGTTATGGAGCCAAGTAAACTAAAGCTGCTTACAATCTAAATCTCTTCACCATCCATCACGATGCTACCAGTTGGCCCAGTGGTGACAATCTTTGTTTTCTTAATACTGACCTTCAATCAATTTTGAAGCTTAGAATCAAGAAAACAAATATTTTTCTCTACTGGGCAGATTGGAAACACCAAAATATATGGAGAAGAGATTGAGATTGTTAAGAATTTCAGCTTGCTCAGTTACACAATTATCATTCTTGGAACCATCAGCCAAGAAATCAAAAGACTAATTGGATTGGGAAAGTCTGCTCTCAGAGACCTCTTCAGAGTGCTGAAGTGCAAAGATGTTAGTCTAGAAAATAAAGTGCACCTGATCCAGGCCATGGTCTTCACAACTACTTGCTATGCACCAGAGAACTGGAAAATGAATAAGCATGACAGAATTGATGCCTTCTATTTGTGGTGCTGGACAAGAATGTTAAACATACCATGGACTGTCAAGAGAACAAATGGTCTATCCGGGAGAGGATGAAACTAATAGCTCTCTGTAGGCAAGTATTTTGAATCTCTGTCTGACATACTTTGGGCATGTTGCCAGGAAGGACCAGTCTTGAAGAAGGATATGATTGCTTGGAAAAGTGGAGGGACAATGCAGTAGAGGAAGATTCTGCATGAGACAGATTGACACAGTGACTGGGGCAATGGGGGCAGGTATGTCAGAGAAAATTATATTGGCCCAGGATAGGACAGGTTTCAGAGCTATTGTGCTTAGGTTCCCTATGAATCATAATCAACGTGACAACAAATAAAAAGAAGCATATCAGAGTAATGTGAATGGCACAGGATAAAGTAAGGATCAGATCAGTTGTTCATAAGTTTCTGTGAGTCATAGTCAACCTAAAAGCACCTACCAATAAGACTTCAAAATCTTGTCCTTTCTGTGGTATCTTCACAATTTCTATCATGCTGAAGCTCATTGTTGCAAATCATTATGTCAATCTTTCTCATTCTTCTTCTCTTTTGCTGGCCATTTATTTTTCTAGGCATGATGTCTTTTTGCCCTGAAAAATGTTCATTGACAACAAAATTTGGTAGAGGGCATGGGGCTTAACTAGTTGATGGAATAAGCTCTATCCAGTCATCTGAGGAGATTTATTTATGCACTCACTTTGGACATTTGATGGAAGGGAAGAGAGAAAGAAGGGGAGAAGAGGAATAGGAGGAGAGTAAGAAGGGAGAGAGAGAGAGAGAGAGACTGATTTTGACTTTTTGAAAGTGCAGCAAGTGGTATGGCTCCTTGGGGAGGATGTGTTGGTATGTATCAAAGACCTTTTCCAAGACTTGAAGTTAAGGGAGATGGGGAATATGCTCATTCCTGACCAACTGTATCCACTTGGCAAGTGGAAGTAGGAGGGAGGCAGGCAGCAATGATGACACAGGGTGAGTTTGGGGATGTCCCATCAGCACTATTGCCCTAGCATTCCCAGATTTCTGAATAAACACAGAAGGATTGTTGATTTGAAGAACAAGAAGTCATGAGGACTAATATTTAGACTTGCCCACGTGAAGGCTAAGATTGAGTGAAGGGATCAGCTGTTCTGGAACACAGGAAATAATATGAACTCCTGAGTTGTAGCTAGTACCCATTGGGACCTAGCCACTGATGGTTGGAGATGAATTGAACAGAAGCAAAACAGATACAGAGAAAATATTTTAGTCTGTGAACTATTGTTGATTGTTGCAAACTGATAGCTTGCTCTGGACTGTATTTTGCTTATGGATGCAGACGCTCAATTTCCAAATGGAACAGAAGATCCTTCAGATAAATAAATACGCTTGTTCCTCCGAGTACTGGTTTGATAGAGATGGGGAAATTAGAAATTGGTTTAAAATCTAAAATGAGGATAGTAAGGTATGAGGCATTAATTTGCTGGCTTACGTGCTTTCACAAATATGTTTATTGTTTATTGTAAGCGGAAAGTTAATTCTTCAAATAGAAAAGTTAATGGCTAGAAAATAAGGAGGTGTTTGTGGTATTAAGAGTTTATTGGTAGGGGAGCTCTGGTAGCCTGGTGGCAAGAAGCTGAATTGCAATCCCAGAGGCGCACGGTTCGAATCCACCGGATGTTCTGCCAGGGAAGGAGGGACAGTCTCCTCCTGTACCAGTCAGATCTGATTTGACGGTACACTGACACAAATTAAAAAAAAAAAGTTTATTGGTGACCTACAACCAAGAGAAGCTAAAATAGATGTGGGACATTCTAAGAATCAAATCCCAATGTACATCCAAAAACTTCTCCAACAGGGTAAAAAGGGAAGCCACAGATTGGGAAAAAAGATTTGGTAATGGCATATCAGATATGGAACTTATATCCAAAATTTATAATATATTTGAGTACCACAACAACATAAAGGTAAATAATCCAATAGAAAAATGGGCACAGAATATGAACAGACACTTCACCAAAGAAGACATTCAGATGACTAACAAGCACATGAAGAAATGTTCAAAATCCCCTAGCTCTAAGAGAGATGCAAATTTAAACAACTATGAGACATCATCTCACCCCAGACAGAATAGCAAAATTTAACAGAACAGCAAGCAACAAATGCTGGTGAGGTTGTGGAGAAACTGGAACCCTTATTCACTGTTGGTGGGAGTGTAAAATGGTGCAACCATTGTGGAAAGCAGTATGGCGCCTTCTCGAAAAGTTGAAAAAGAGATACCATTTGACCCAGCAATTCCACTTCTGGGAATATGCCCCAAAGAGACCATAACTGACATCCAAGCAGATATATGCACACCCATGTTTTTTGCGGCTTTGTTCACAATAGCAAGGAGTTGGAAACAACCTAAGTGCCCATCAACAAATGAATGGATAGAGAAGCTGTGGTATATTCACACAATGGAATACTATACTGCATTGAAAAACAAGGAACTCATGCAATATTACTCAAAATGGATGACCCTGGAGGACATTATACTGAGTGAAGTATCTCAGTGACAAAAGGACAAATACTGCATGGTGCCACTGTTGTAAAACAGGACTGACCTTGGGGCTGGAAGGACACTGAGAAAGATGGGTTCAGTGCATTGAAATATGTGAGGGAGAAAACTGTTTAAAAGGGATATGTGATTAAGTATTTTTTTATTTTTTATTTTTAAAAGTAGGATTTAATGCCTGAAAGTAGGATTTTTTTAATTATTATTAATTTCAATGAACATTTACAGAGAGTTTGTATTTCCGTTCATTCATTGTTGCACTTTTCTCCCTGCCCAACACATCCACACCACCAGTTTGCTCTTCTCCTTGATAAGTTAAAGAAAAATTCCTTCATTGGTATACAATCCCCCCACACACCCACACACCCCCACACCGAGTATACTCCACTCTGCAACATTCATTCCGGACTCTAATGATAATCATAATGCCCTAAAATGTGAGGTTTTCTAACTGTTCTCACCCTCATCGGTCTCAATGCAATACACATAACTTAGTTTTTCTCATTCTTACCCTAACCCTGATGAAAGTCCCATTCTACAGCAGTGGCACCTCACAGTGTTTGTCCTATTGTGACTGAGATACTTCACTCGGCATAATCTCCAGGGTCACCCATTTTGAATAATATTGCATGAGTTCCTTGTTTTTCAATGCACCATAGTATTCCATTGTGTGAATATACCACAGCTTCTCTATCCATTCATTTGTTGATGGGCACTTAGGTTGCTTCCAACTCCTTGTTATTGTGAACAAAGCCGCAAAAAACATGGATGTGCATATACCTGCTTGGATGGCAGTTATGGTCTCTTTGGGGTATATTCCCAGTAGTGGAATTGCTGGGTCAAATGGTATCTCTGTTTGAAACTTTTTGAGGTGGCCAACAAGCACATTGAAGAAATGTTCAAAATCCCTAGTTCTAAGAGACATACAAATCAAGACAACTATGAAATATCATCTCACCCAGTCTGAATAGGAAAATTTAACAGAGCAGGAAGCAACAAATGCTGGCGAGGTTGTGGAGAAACTGGAACCCTTATTCAGTGTTGGTGGAAGTGCAAAATAGTGCAACCACTGTGGAAGGTGATTAAGTATTTTTGTCATGACAAGAGTTCAGAAAGCTGCATAGTGGAGTGGACCTATGGGGAGGGATTGTAAAACAATGAAAGAATTTTTCTCTTACTTTTCCAAGAGGGTAGTGTACTAGTGAGGAGGATTGGAAAGGGAGAAAAGTACAATAATGAACAAAAGGAAATCCAAAGTCTCTGTAAATTTTCACTGAAACTAATAATAACTTTTAAAAAAAGAGTTTATTGGTCAAAATGGCTTCCCTAGCCATTGACAGATTATTCTCATTTGGATTGTTGGGAATATAAAAATAGGGCATCTTAGCCTAACCAAAAGGGGATCAGCTGTGAATACTAGTCTAGGTGTTGATTTTGGAAAAGACCATCAACTACTTATATGCAAGTTTGTTTGTTTGTTTGTTTTTTCTTTCTTTTTTTTCT
>NW_006399808.1:15467649-15478072 GCF_000299155.1 Elephantulus edwardii | reverse complement strand
TGTCGCCCTCGCGCTGTGTCGCCCTCGAGCTGCGTCCTTATATGCAAGTTTGAACTGAAGCTGAAGAAAATAAAATCAAATTCACAATAACTCATGTTTTACCTCGATTCTATCCAATCAGGATTTAAAGATCATCTCAGGAATAGATTTAGCACTAGTGGACAAGGACCAGATGGACTGCGGGAGGATATCAAGAATATCATTCATAAACAATATGTAAAGGCACTGCAAAGACAGAGGAGAAAGAAAAGACCAAGATAGATGTCAGAAGAGACTCTGATTATTGCATTACAATGCTGAGAAGACAAAGCAAAGGGATGTAGTCAAGATGTTAAGGAGACAAACAGAAGATTTCAAAAGGCAGCACAGGAACACAAAGCAAAACATTATAAAGAAAGGTGCAAGGAGATGAAGTCCGAAAGCCAAAGTGACAAACACACTTGGCATTTCTTAAGCTGAAGAAACCAAACAACAAATTCAAGCCTCCAGTTGCAGTAATTAAGGATGCTGAAGGTGGAATGTTGAATGACTCAGGAAACATCAAAAGAAGATGAAAGGAATTCACACAGTCACTATATCAGAAAGAACTGGCTGACACAGAAGAATTTCATGAAACAACATATGATAAAGAGCCTTTGTGACGAAGGAGAAAGTTAAAGCTGCTCTGAAGGAATGGGGGGAAAAACAAAAATAAAAACAAAAAACGCTACCAAGACCCCTGGAATTGATGGAATACCAATTGATATATTTCAGCAAGCAGATTATCCCTGGACATGTTTATCAGATTATGCCAAAAATCTGGCGGTCAACCAACTGGAAGAGATCTGTTTTAATTCCTATTAAAAAAAAAAAAGGTGATCCAAAAGAGTGTGTGTGAAGATTATCCAGAATCTTTTGGAACAGTGCATTAGCAGAGAACTACCAGATATGCAGGCTCGGTTTAGGAGAGGCTATGACACTAGTGGCATCATAACCAACACATTATGGATCTTGTATGGAAGCGGAGAGTAATGGAGGAATATCTATGTGTGTTTCATTGAGTATGCAAAAGCATTTTACTGTATGGAACACAACAAATTGTGGCTAACATTAAGAATGGGGATCCCAGAACACTTAATTGTGCTCGTGCAAAACCTATTCTTGGACTAGGGAGCAATGTCAGAAAAAAACAGGGAAACACCGTTCAGGGTCAGGAAAGGTGTGTGTCAGGGATGCATCCTATCTCTATAACTTTTCAATCTATATAACTTTTCAGTCTATATGCAAAACAGATCATTCAGGAGGCTGGAATTTATGACTAGGAATGTGGTATCAGGATTAGAGGAAGACTCATCAATAATTTTTGTTATGCAAATGATACAACCTTGCTTGCTGAAATTGTAGAGAACATGAGACGTTTGCTGCAGAAATTCAAGAACCGTAGTCTTCAATATGGATTGAAGCTCAACATCAAGGAAACAAAGATTCTCACCATTGGGCCAATTAAAAACTTCATAATAGACAAAGAAGAGATTGGGATTGTTGATAACTTCAGCTTGCTTGGTTCCACAATCAACATTCTTGGCACTAGCAGTCAGTAAATCAAAAGATGAGTTGCATTGGGAATATTTATTTACTGTCCGGGACCTCTCTAATACTGAAAAGCAACAATGTCTGTCTGGTAATTAAGGTGCAGCACCTGATCTTTGCAATTGCTGTGCATCTCAGATCTGGACAATATCTAATGATAATAGCAGAAAGATCAATGCCTTGAGTTGTGGTGCTGAAGAAGAGTGTTGAACATACTGTGTGTTGCCAAGAGAACAAGTAAGTCTGTCCTGGAAAGGATGAAACCAGGCTGCTCCTGGAGTTAAGAATTTTGGGACTTTGTCTCATTTACTTTGGACATATGGCCAGAAGGGATCAGTCCTTGGAGAGGAATATCATGCTTAGTAAGGTACAGTGCAGGAGAGGAAGAGCAAGGATGAGATTAATTGAGTCAGTGACTGGAAAAATAGGATTAAATATTTTGGAGATGATCAAATTGGCTCAGAATAGAACAGGTTTCAGAGCTAATGTACACAGGGTTGCTATGAGTCGCAGGTGAATCAATGGCACATAAAAGCAACAAAAAGAGTCTTAAAAGTAAGTTGAGCAGCAGCAGATGAGGAAAACTTCACCACCAGGAAAGAAGAAGCCAGAGAATGAAACCTGTCCTATGGTGCCAAATATTCTTGTGCCAATATGACTAGGTCAATGGAAGTAGCAACTATACCAACCACAGCAGAGAACTAGAGATCTTAAGTGAGACAGAGTGGACCACCATGTCATAAAACCAGAGTTAATAGCTTTTGACCAAGTTTATTCGAGAACTGACGGTGGCAAGTCATAACCGGCAGGACTTAGAGCTTTTTTTAAAAAAAAATAAATGAAATATATTATTATTTCAGTAAAAATTTAAAGAGACTGAGTTTCCATTCATTCATTGTTGCACTTTTCTCCCCTCCCAAGTCTCCCTCCTAGTACACTACCCTCTTGGAAAATTAAAAGAAAAATTCTTTCATTGTTTTACAATCCCTCCCCCCAGGTCCACTCCACCACGTAGCCTTTGCTTTAAACTCCTGTCATGACAAAAATACCTAATCACATATTCTTTTTAAACAGTTTTCCCACTCATCTGTTTCAATGCAGTATACATTATTGAACCCATCTTTCTCATTTCCCCCCAATCCCAAAGTCAGCCCTGTTTTACAACAGTGACAGCATGCAGCATTTGTCCTTTTGTGACTGGAATACTTCACTCAGCATAATGTCTTTCAAAGTCACCCATTTTGAGTAATATTGCATGAGTTCCTTGTTTTTCAATGCAGTATGGTATTCCATTGTGTGAATATACCACAGCTTCTCCAGCCATTCGTTTGTTGATGGGCGCTTAGGTTGTTTCCAACTCCTCACTATTGTGAACAGAGCTGCAATAAACATGGGTGTGCATATATCTGCTTGGATGGTGGTTATGGTCTCTTTAGGGTATATTCCAAGTAGTGGAATTGCTGGGTCAAATGGTATCTCTATTTGCAACTTGTTCAGAAAGCACTATACCCCCTTCCACAGTGGTTGCACCATTTTACACTCCCACCAACAGTGAAAAAGGGTTCCAGTTTCTCCACAACCTTGCCAGCATTTATTGCTTCCTGTTCTGTTAGATTTTGCTATTCTGTCTTGGATGAGATGATATCTCATAGTTGTTTTAATCTGAGAGCTTTTGAACAGTGGCCTAAAGCTGCAAAAATTCGAGCTGAGGTGCCTGTGTGCACTTTTCAGGAATTGATCTGTCTGAGTGATTATCTTGCTGCTATACCCTATTGACTCTCATTTAGTTCTGTGTGGTCTGTAAGCTATCACATCAGATTTTGTAACCAGTAAAATTGGTGTTGGAATATGTAGAAAGACATGTGGAAGGGAGGAGGATATGCCTGACTTCATGGGAATTGTTTTGTGCTGTTGATGTTGTTGACTGGGAATGTTCTCCATTGTGGCTTTGGTAAAGATCAAATGTGGCCATTCCCATGGGGTACTTGCTCTTTCTATAGATTGCACCTCCTGACAACATGTCTAAAGTATGTAAGATAACATTTTACCATCTTTGCTTCTAAGGAGCACTCTAGTTGCATTTCCTCTAAGACTTATTGGGTTATTATTTGGTAGTTCCTCTTATATTCAGTAATCTTTACTGGCATTACTGTTCAGAGTCATAAATTCTTCTGTCATTATTATTCAATATCCAACTTTCCTTTTATATGAAACAGATGAAGATATTGTGACTTGAGTCAGGCATACATCATTTTTTAACTGATAGTCTTGTTCTTTAGGATTTTGGAGAGTCCTTGACAGTAGATTTTCACTTTTTTTTTCTGAATGCTGTTAGTTTGAGTGTTGATTGTAGAACCAAGTAAACTTATATCCTTAACAACATAAATCTTTTCCTCTTCTATTATGGTGTTTTAATTGTGAGAACTTTAGTTTTCTCATTGTTGTAATTGTTCTTTAATTGTATACAAAACTACGTGCATTTTTTTAAAAAATAGTTTTTGGAGTTTTTCTTAACATTTTTATTTTATACTGGTTTATTTACAAAGTTCGTGTTCATTGTTATTTGGTGTGAAAAATAATGAAACAGTACACACATTTTTAAAGAAACAACTGTTATAAACATATTTAGACAAGATAAGATCTCAGTAAGCGAGTGCCTCTTCTGCAATAAAAGCATGCAGTCATACTCTATTAGTGAGAGCAGTAATATGATATGGCAAAATTAAAGGGATAAATTTACTGATAATCTCAAGGAAAATGGATTAAATAGGAAATATAAATAACTGGCTTTTCTTTTAGCTTTGAAGGCAAGTATACCTATAATTAACTCAGATAAGCAGCAACAGTTTGGCTAAACATAAAATGTATCTTACATTGATTGGTTCAAGAGAGACTGCATAATTTAATGTGAGAAGACATCTTTGTAGTTAGACATAGCTCAGGCACCTTTCTTAGAATTTTCACTATATGAAGATCTATAACTAAACCTTAATTAACAAGTGTGGCATGATGTCTAGATCAAAAAACTACTCCCAAACTCCCACCATCAGGCCTGGGACTATAAATCATAACATAAGTAGACTGCCTTCCTCTGAAAAGCTGGTTTTTCTAACTAACACAATCACAACCTTTTATTTGCCTGTACAACACCCTTTACAGTAGACTACCATGTGCTCCATTACATCTTAAATACTTCTTATTTCTTTATTGTATACTTACCATGCTTTGTTAACATATAACTAGATAGAAAGTAATGTATACACAAAATTAAACCACTGTTTTTGTACTTTAAAAGAATCTTGTTTAGCTAATTTAACTACTTTAAAGAGTTACTGTTATACCATTAAAAGTGTTGTAATGATGTAATTATTTGGTATTGTGAATTTATTTGTGTTGTTTTTAACTGAAAACTCTGTCTTTATTGACTAAATTTTATTATCATTATTGGCTCTCTCAATCTTTTGGCAGCATCTCAGTAGCCTCAGGGAGGACAATCATTTAGCCAAGGGAGCAATAAGTGTTGTTGGGAAGAGAGAGAAAGAGTGCAGGAGTTCAGCCAGTCAGTCAGCCAGGGATACTCAGCTCATTCCAAGAGGTCAGGTATCAGTCAGCCAAAATTTGATAAACAAATGAACTCAGCTACTGAGCTTCAGTCAGCATCATTTTGCTGAGTTCCATCTAGGGAGAGATATGACCTGACTTGTTCTTAATTAACAGTGAGTCTTCCAATTTATCACTATGTTCTAGTGCCAAATTCTGAAGAATGTTACATATGTGACAAGAAATTGTCCTTTTCATCTGTGTGAAAAATATACAATGTGAAACAAAACCCAAAGACACTATCCTATTCATCAAGTATTTTGAATAAAATAATACTACATTATCATTTTAAGTGTCAGAAAACAGTGTATACTGTTGCTTCCCCCCCCCCTTCTTCATTCTTGTGGCTAGTTCTTGGGGAGTAGTACTAATCCAAAGGCAGTCATGTCAATGAGTAAATTTTTTAGGTCCTTTTAAAATTATCTTAAATTTACACACAATTTGTCAGATAAAATAAAGAACTTGTATCATCTTCATTCAGATTCCTTGTTAACATTTCACTACAATTTTCTCATTTCCCCAGGAGAAGAACATCATGATTGGAAAAGTAGGTGAGCAAAAAAGAGAAAGAATCTCAATGAGATATATTGACACATTGGCTGAAACAGTGAGTTGAAATGTTGCCTGAAGAATGTTTAAGATCAGTCAGTGTTTCATTCTGTAAAATGGGATGGCTATGATTAGGAATCAATTTCAGGGCACTGAACAATAATAGTCACACTTTAATAATTCATATATACTTACATTTTACCCTATTCCTTACAGCTTATTGATTACTCCTTATACTTTTTTTTTTCCATTCTTGGCCAAAAAGTACTAACTTTAAAGGAGCAACATATCCTGATGGAAAAATATTTACTATCATGGTATATGCTTATATTTGCAATATTACTGAAAATACAGAAAAATATATAGATATGATTTAATTAATGATACACATAGTGAAATGCTATGCTTGTTGTTGTTAAGTGCCTTTAAGTAAAGTACAATTCATAGAAACACTAAGAATAACATATTTGAACTTTGTTTTATCTTGTACTGTCCTCTTCATCTCTGACATACTTGAGCTAATTGCTATAGTCACTATGTTGATCTGTATTGTTAAGTGACTTCTTCTCTTTGGCTGTCTCTGCCTTTCCAAGTTTATATTTCCCTCTCCCTCTGAAAGAATGGTCCCTTCTAACAACAAAGTATGTAAGATAAAGTTTCACCATCCTTGCCTCCTGTGACTTCTAAGAGCACCCTGCTTATATTTTTTTCAAGACATATTTTTTTCTTTTGGCCATCTGTATGATATCCCATACTCTTCTCCAACACGCAAATCCAAAGACATGAATTTTTCTTCTGTCATCTTAACTCATTTTTCAACTCACATTTCCATAGCATGTAAATAAAAAGACCATGGCTTGAATCAGATGAACCTTAGTCTTTAAGCTGATAATCTTGCTCTTTAGCACTTCAGAGAAGGATTTGATAACAGTCTTTCCCTATCTTATATGTCTGTTGATGTCTTTACAGCTGAAACCAAGAGATTGGATTGTAGATCTGAATGAGGTGAAGTCATTACACTTTCAATCTTTTATCTGTCTGTCATGAGGTTGCCTATCAGCTAAGTGATAAAATGATAAGGATTTGTTTTCTTAATGTTGAAATGTAATAATATGGAAGACTTTAATCTTTGACTTTCTGTAGCAAATGTTTCAAGTCCTCAGTGATGTCAATTATTATGAATATCTATGAAATCTTGGGACAATCAGGTCAGAACATCCAGGGATGCATTTGATTGTTGAAATATGTCAACTGATATTTCATGAATTCCTGGGGCCTTATTTTTTGCCTATTTCTTCAGAGAAGCTTGAATTTTCTCCTTTACCATCATTGTTTCTTATAATTAAATATTGTTTCTTGAAATTGTTCATTCAGCCATTTATTTTTGGTATAGTGACTTTGTGTATTTCTTCCATCTTCTTTTAATGCATTCTGGATCAATCAATATTCTTCCCATAAAATCCTTAAATATTTTAACTCAAGACATTTTGTTCTTCAGTTCTTTCTGCACAAGAAATGTCAAATGTTTACCTTTTTGATTTTCTGACTCTACCTTTTTGCACGTTTCACTATAATAATTTGCTTTATCCTTGTGAAATTCCCTTTACAATCTTCTGTTCAACACTTCCTGATTTCTTCCCTTTGCTTTGGCTTCATGGCATTCTAGTTTAATATTTAGAGTCTCTTCTGACATCCATCACAGTCTTTTCATCTTCTGTCTTTGCAATATTGTGGATGGTATTCTTGATATTATACCACAAATCATCTGGTCTTCCCTCATGAGTGTTTAAGTCCTTATACCTATTTTTTGATGGTTTTTAAATTCAGGTAAGGTAGACTCAAGTCATATCTTAGTTCTTGTGGAAAAATTGAGATTATTAGCAAGTTCATTTTGCTTAGACCCATAATCAACAGTCTTGGCATCAGCAGTCAGGAAATAAAAAGAATTGTTTCTTTAGGAATGTTTTCTGTCAGAGACCTTTCCAGAGTGCTAGATAGCAACAATGTTAGACTAGAGGGCAAGGGGCTTCTGGTTCATACCATGATCTTCTCAATTTCGTACTGTGTATCTGAGTACTGAACAATTAATAAGGATGAAAGAAGAAGTGATGTTTTGAATTGTGGTGCTGGAGAAGAGGATGTACTATAGACCAAAGGACATACCAAAGAGAACAGACAGATCTGTTCTGGAGAGAGCATTGTTCCATGG
This sequence comes from Elephantulus edwardii, assembly GCF_000299155.1. NCBI lineage: Eukaryota > Metazoa > Chordata > Mammalia > Macroscelidea > Macroscelididae > Elephantulus > Elephantulus edwardii. The sequence goes on along the minus strand of NW_006399808.1, from coordinate 15,470,145 downwards.
AGGCCAGGATTTTGAAATTCTGTCTCACATACTTTGGGTTTCTTTCCAGGAGGAACAAGTCCTTAGAAAAGAATGTCATGCTTGGAAGTGTAGAGGGTCAGCAGAGGAAAGACTCTAGATGAGATGGATTGGCACATATAGATATAGATATAGATATAGATATCTTATATAAGATATGTATTATATTTATAGATCTCATAGTTATTTGTTGTTCTGTGGCATCAAGTAGACTATGACTCATAACAACCCTATTCACAATTAACTTTGAACCCTGCCTTATGGTGAGCCAATCATATAATATCTGATACATGTGCCCACATTGTCATAGTCACTGTGCCCCTCTACACTTCCAAGGAGACTAACAAAAAGGGCAACCTAGGCAGAACTATCAAGTATGGAAATACAAAGGAGGAGGAAAAGTTGTAAGCAGACCCTAGTGATTAGAACATGGAATGTGAGAGCCATGAGTGTCACTCACGATGTTGTACTTCAAGATGGATCTAGAAATTACTTTTTTTACTACGAAGGCAACCCCATTTTTCCTTGTCTTTTCAACTCCATAGTAATATATCACATGGTCATCTGACTCAAAATGCCCCATGCCAGTCCAGCTCATCTCTCCAATGCCTAATATGTCAATATTTATGCGTTCCATGTCTTTCTTAACAATTTCTAATTTTCCTACACTCATGGCTCTCACATTCCATGGTCCAATCACTAGGGTCTGCTTACAACTGTTCCTCCTCCTTTGTATTTCCATACTTGATAGTGCTGCCTAGGTTGCCCTTTCTGTTAGTCTACGTGTGTTCTGTTGTGCATAGGGTTTTCAGAGGCCTGCTATTTCAGAAGTGGGTGGCCAATCCTTCTTCCTAGTCTGTCTTAATCTGAATGTTCAGATTTAGAGGGGTATCTGACAGACAAGCAATTTGTGGAGCAGTGAAAGATAAATCCCTTATTGTGGAGTTAAGCATTAGTTACAGTGTTGACCCCACCCCTAGCCCAGTGCCTTGATCAACTTACTTCCCAGCTCCACCCTCCACCAGGACAACCGTTCACATCTGCCAAGTCCCTTCAGAAAGTAGTCCTAATAATATTTTCTGTGGCAAAATTCAGTGATTCACATATGCAATTACTAAGGCGTCATTTCCTATAGTAAACTAAGAATATTAATAATGTTCTGAATTTATTTTCAAGATTATAATGGAATTCAAAGTAGCCTGGAATGCTGAAAGGAACTGGAATTGAAAAGATGTACATTATTGATATTTACTTATCTCATTATCCTTATTTTATTATATTGATGTTAATATTACAACAACAAAGAAAATAAATTTTCCTTAAAATAGCATTTAAATGTAGAATTTCATTTCAGTCTTTGATTTTAGCTTTTGTCTTTGTTTAGATCAAATTATCTAAGAAACTATCGCAATGTATGCTCTGAAATTATTTTTTTTTTAATATACTGTGCAAGAAGGGAAATGTTATGAACCATCTATTTAATTATTTATTAAAACTAATTTCAAAGCATTGTTTTTAAACTGTTATTTATATGAATGACCTCCAAAAGAACTTAATTTATTTTATTAATAACATTAAGTAGCATAGGAAGATAACATTCAGACTTATGTTAATACGAGAATTTATTTTTATAATCTTGAAAAGTTCTACTTTCATGTTAGATTCTTTTCCCAATATTCTGAAGATTTCACGTTAAGGAACAAAAAATTTTAGGAAAATTATGGACAGTCCAAGTAATTGCTGACAGTTCTGAGACTTAACAAAAGCACGAAAGGGAAGTTAAAACTTGTCAAAACGATCGGCATCTGTGAGTTCTTAATTTTTGTATTTTGAGTTGTAAGAAGCTATAGCTCTGGTGGCCACGTGGTCAAGAAGTGGAGCGGTGAACCCAAACGAACAGTTCAAATTCACAAGCTATTCTGAGGGAAAAAGATATATAGACAATCTACCCTCATGAAATTTACAGTATCTGAAAGCCCACTGAAGCATCATTAGCTAGAGTTGGTTCTGACTCCACAGCAATGATTTTGGCCTTGACTTCTAAGTGTAGTTTACAATGAGCCAAGCTGTGGTAAAACAACCTGTAATCTTCTTGGTCCAAGGGAAGTAAGTATGCAACAGTTACATTCCCTCAAAGTGAGAAGAGAATCCTGAAAATAAAGGGTCACAAAAGGAGTGTCTCAGCTTTTTTGTAGCTATTATTCAAGTAAATGAGGGAGGTTTAAATCAGAACTCTCAAGGTAAAAATATTGTTCATGCCTTGAATATTCAAATACAGGTTAATACACATATGAAAATAGAATTTTCAGTGTATTTATCATCTACACCTGGTAAAAATTAATTTTTCAATATCACTTTGAAACTTCACATAAGAACAACTAGAAAACTTTCAGGGATTTATGGAAAGTGAAAGAAACTAAAAGTCTAATATTATGTACTATCACATGTATATATTTAGAATGTTTTTTACTTTATAAA
>NW_006399808.1:15457225-15467125 GCF_000299155.1 Elephantulus edwardii | reverse complement strand
CTCTATCTTGATCCAATGTCACTGTCCTTGATACACCTATCCTTATTACCTCAGTTACTGTGTCAGTCCATCTGATCTGGGGTCTTCCTTTTCTGGGCTGTCTCTCTAACCTTCAAAGCATAATATCCTTCTCTAAAGAATGATCCCTCCTAGCAACATGGCCAAAGTATTTGAGAAGTAGCTTCAAAATTCTTGCCTCTAAAAATTAGCTTGATTTCATCCTCTGGAAAATATATCTGTTAGTTTTCTTGACAATCCATGATATGTTCGTCTTCTCCAGCATCACTTTTCAATGACATTAATTCTTCTGTTGGCTTTGGTCATTGTCCAGCTCTCTGATGCATAGCAAGTAATTGTAAAGACTGTAGCCTGGACCTGATGCACCTTAGTCCCTAGACTGACATCATTGCTCTTCAGCACTCAGCAGATATCCTTGACAGCAGATTTTCTACTGCAATTTGTCTTTTGATTTCTTAGCTCTTAGTTCCAAGAGGTTGTGGAACCAAACAAGCTGAATTAACAATCTCAATTTCTCTCTCCTCCATCTAGCATAGTGCTGTCAATTGACCAAGCGGTGGCCAATTATCTTATTGGTGTTGAACGTCAATCCAATATTACTGACTATAGTCCTTTATCCTCTGCAGTTTCAACAAGCAAGATTATATCATCTGCATAATGCAGGTTGTTAAGGAGTATTCCTCCAATCCTGATGCCACATTCCTCCTCATAATGTCCAGTCTCATAAATAATCTATTATGTATACAAAATGAAAAGGTATGAAGATGGGACTCATCCCTGACACATTCATTTCCTGATTTTGAACCAGTGTTTCCTTGCTCTGTTCTGACAACTGCTTCCTGGTCCAAGTATAGGTTTTGCATGAGCACAATCAGGTGTTCTGGGATTCCAACTCTTTCAAGGCTGGCCAACATATGTTATGATACACACAGTTAAATGCCTGTCCACAGTCAGTGAAACATAGGTATACATTCTTCTGGTACTCTCTGCTTTCTGTTAAAATCCATTTGATATTGCGATGATGTCCATATTGCCACAGCCTTTTCTAAATGTGACTTGTATTTCTAGTAGTGCTCTGTCAAAATGTTGTTCAGACGTTTTTGGATGATCTTTAGCAGGATTTCATTGACATGTAATACTAGTGATATAATTCAATAATTTCGACATTCTCTCTGATAACTGTATTAGTTCTGTTTTGTTCTGTTTTTTTTGAATGGGAATAAATATGGCTCTCTGCCAGCAAGTTAGTCAAGTGGTTGTCCTCCCAATTTCTTGGCACAGCCTGTTGAGCACTACCAGGATGCATCTGTTTGTTGATATATGCCTAGTGATATTTCATCATTTCCTGGGACCTAGGTTTTTGGTGTTTGGGTTTTATTTCCCTGCAGCCTCTTCAGAGTAGTTTGAACTTCCTCCGTCATCACTATTCTCTCTTGAACATAAGTTGTTTCATTAAATTCTTCTGTGTTAGCCAATTCTTTCTGGTACACTGATTCTATGTATTCCTTCTATCCAATTCTGCCACTACCATCCTTAAGTATTGCAAATTGAGGTTTGAATTTGTTTTTCAGTGATTATTAGGGACAAAAATTAGTTGTTTTAAACATTTTTCTCATATTTAAGCAAATTGGATCATGTCTTAATTATATGAATCTTGTTTTAAAATTAGAATTTGTCTTCTATTTATTTCTTCATTCATTTTACACTTAGTTGATTTAATTTCTTTCTTTTTTTAGTGGATGATCTTTCAATGAGCAGTCCAGTACTTCCCCTGACCTCTTTTCTTTTTTTTATTAATTTTAACTAAAGTTTACAAACATTTAGGATTTCCATTCATTCATTGTTGCACATTTCTTCCTGCCCACCCCTTCCATCCAGTTTGTTCTTCTCTTTGAAAAGTAAAAGAAAATTTCTTTCTTTGTTATACCATCCCTCCTCCACATCCACTCCACCGTGCAGCCTTTGTTCTGAATTCTTGTCATGAGAATAATACCTAATCATATATACCTTTTAAATAGCTCTCTCCCTCATCTGTTTCAATGTAGTATACATTATTGAATCCATCTTTCATCATCAACCCTTATGTCAGTCTAGTTTTAGAACAGTGGCACTATGTAATATTTGTCCTTTGATGATTGAAATATTTCACTCAGCATAATGTCCTCCAGGGTCATCTATTTTGTATATTTCGTTAGTTCCTTGCTTTTCAATGCAGTGTAATATTCCAATGTGTGAATATACCACAGCTTTTCTATCCATTCATTTGTGGATGGCACTTGGATTGTTTCCAACTCTTTGCTATTGCAAACAAAACCATAATAAACATGGGTGTGTATATATCTGTTGAGGTAGAGGTTATGGTTTTTGGGGGGTATATTCCAATTATTGGAATTGCTGAGTCAAATGGTATTTCTATTTGCAACTTTTTGAGAGAGCACCATACTGCCTTCCATAGTGGTTGCACCATTTTACAATCCCACCAACAGTGAATAAGTGTTCCACTTTCTCTGCAACCTTGCCAACATTTCATGTTTGCTATTCTGTTAAATTTTGCTATTGTGTCTGAGGTGAGATGATATCTCATAGTTGTTTTGATTTGCATCTCTCTTAAGCTAAGGATTTTGAACATTTATGTGCTTGTTGGCCATCTAAATGTCTTCTTTGGTGAAGTGTCTTTTCATGTCCTGTGCCCATTTTTCAACTGGGTTATTAACCTTTACCTGGTTGTGGTGTTTCAGTATTTTATACATTCTAGATGTAAGTCTCTTGTCTGACACGCCATTGCCAAATATTTTTCCCAATCTGTGGCTTCCCTTTTACTTTGTTGTAGAAGTTTTTGGATGTGCATAGGGATTTGATTCTTAGAAGGTCCCATTCATCTATTTTATCCTCTCCTGGTTGTAGATTTTACAGGATGCTTGGAAGACTGTTTATGTTGTGGATTAGGACTTCTAGAGTTCTTCCAAGATTTTCTTTAATGAAGTTTATATTCCTTGGTTTTAGTCTTAGCTCCATAATCCACTCTGAATTGTTTGGTTTGTTTTGGGTTTTTTTGTGTGTGTGTGTGTATGGAGTGAGGTGTGGATCTTGCTTGCGTTTTCTGCAGATAGTTATCCCATTTTGCCAGCACCATTTGTTTAAAAAGGCTGTCAATTTCCCTGCTCAATTCATGTCATCTACTTGTCAAAAATCAGTTGACCATGGGTAGATGGGCTGATTTCTGGATTCTCAATTCTATTCCATGGTCTATGTGTCTGTTATTATTCCAGTACCACGCTGCCTTCACCAACACGGCAGTATAGTAGGATTTGAAATCAGGGAGTGAGTTGCTGCCTACCTTGTTCTCTTTTTAAGGAGTGCTTTGCTTATTTGGGGCTTTTTTTTTATTACAAATGAAATTGGAGATTGCCTTTTCCATCTCGTTGAAGAATGGAATTGATAATTGTATTGGGATTGCATTGAATGTGTAAATTGCCTTTGATAGTATTGTCATTTTCACAATATTGAATCTGCCTATCCATGAGCAAGGGATATTCTTCCACCTCTCCAGGTCTCTTTGTTTCTAGTAATAATATTATGTAACTTTTTAAAAATAGATCCTTTTTGCTTCTGGTTAGGTTTACTCCTAAATATTTAATCTTGTGATTAACTATTGTGAAGGGCATTGCTTTTCTTAGCTCCAGTTTTGTATTCTCTTTGGCACTGTAGAGAAATCCAATTGATTTTTGTATGCTGATCTTGTATCCTGCCACTTTGATTAATTGGTCAACTATGTCCAGTGTTTTCTTGCTGAGTCTTTAGGGTTTTCTAAGTATACTATAACATCATCTGCATAGAGAGATACTTTTATCTTCTCTTTGCCAATTTGGATGTCTCTTACTTCCTTCTCTTGCCTTATTGCTATCACTAAGACTTCCAATACAATATTGAATAGGCGAGGTGATAGTGGACATCCTTACCTAGTTCCTGTTCTCAAGGGGAAAGCCTTTACTCTCTCTCAATTGAGAACAATGTTGGCTCTTGGGTTTGAGTATATACTTTTTATTATGTTGATGAAATTCCCCTCTAAAACTATTTTGTTGAGTGTTTTAATGAGGAAAGATGTATTATTTTGTAAAAGGGCTTTTCTGCATCAATTGATAGTATCATGTGGTTCTTGTTCTTTATTTTGTTAGTGTGAAGAATTACACGGATTGTTTTTCTTATGTTGAACCATCCTTGCTTACCTGTTATGAATCTCACTTGTTCATGGTGAATTATTTTCTTTCTTTCTTTCTTTCTTTCTTTCTTTCTTTCTTTCTTTCTTTCTTTCTTTCTTTCTTTCCTCTTTTTTTCTATATATTTATATGTATATTTATAGTTATATGTATATGCATATGTATATTATGTATATGTATATGTATATGTATATGTATTTGTATTTATATTTATATATTTGTTTATATATTTGTTTACATATTTGTTTACATATTTATATCTATCTATCATCTATCTATCTATCATCTATCTATCTATCTATCTATCTATCTATCTATCTATCTATCTATATCTATCTATCTATCTATCTAATGTATCATTGAATTCTCTTGGCCAGGATTTTATTCAGAATTTTTGCATCAATGTTCATGAGAGATATTAGCCTATAGTTTTCTATTTTGGTGGTGTCTTTACCTGAGTTTGGTATCAAGGATATTTTTGCTTCATAGGACGAGTCTTGGAGAATTCCAATTTTTTCCTACTTGCTGAAATACTTTATGTAGAATTGGTGACAGAACTTCTCTGAATGTTTGATAAAATTCACTTGTAAAACTATCTGACCCAGGGCTTTCATTGGATGGAAGTTGTTTTATTACCTTTTCAATTTCTTCTTTTGCAATGGGTCTGTTCAGGTGTTCAATTTAGTTTGTGTCAGTTTAGGTAGGTTGTGAATTTCTAAGTATTTGCCTATTTCCTCTAGGTTTTCATATTTGTTTCAGTATAATTTTTCATAATATCTCAATTTTAGCCTTTTATAGTTGTTTCTATTGTGATGTTGCCCATTTCATTTCTTAATCAGATTATTTGTATCTTTTCCTTTGTTAGTTTTGCTAGTGGTTTGTTGATTTTATTAACTTCTCAAAGAGCCAATAACTAGTTTTGTTGATGGTTTCATTTTTTTCTGTTTTGTATTTCATTTATTTATGCTCTATCTTTTATAATTTCAGGGTTTTTTAGGCGGTGTCAGGTTTTCTTGCTGGTCTTTTTCAATATGTTGGAGGTGTTGGGTTAGAAAGTCAATGGTCATTTTTTTCCTGCCTTTTGATATATTTGCTTATTGCTATAAATTGACCCCTGATTAATGCTTTGGCTATTTCCTAGAAGTTTTGGTAAGTGGTGTTTTCATTGTCATTTGTTTCAAGAAACCTTTTCATTTCAGTTTTTATTTCTTCTATTACCCATTCATGTTCAGTCAAGGTTTTGTTCAGCTTCCAAATGTATGGGTTCTTTTCTCCTTTATCCTCTTTTTATTAATTTCTAATTTTGCTGCATTGTGGTCTGAGAAAATGCTTTGTATTATTTTTATGTTTTTAATTTATTGGTGCTTGCCTTGTGACCTAAAATATAATCTGTTCTGGAGAATGTTCCATGCACATTGGAGGAGAACAAGACATATTGTGGTTTTGGTTGGTTTTTTTTTTCTGCATTAGCCTCTAAGTATCTTTTTGGTCAAGTTAGTTTATTGTGTGGTTTAATTCTTGAGCATTTTTTTTTCATTTAATTGGGTTTTTTTGGGGGGAGGCATTTGTTTTTGTTTTTGGTGTTTTGTTTGTTTTTTTCTTCGTTCTATCTTTTCTTGAGAGGGGCATATTGAAGTCTCCAACTACTGCCTTTTTCCTTTTTCAGTTTTGTTAATGTTTACTTTATGTATTTTGTAGGTCTTTCATTTGGTGCATAGATATTTATTATTGTTATGTCCTCTTGTTCTATTAACACTTTCAGCATTATGTAGTGACCTCAATTTTCCTTTGTGATGATTTTTGCATTAACATTTATTTTATCAGAGATTAATATCACTACTCTGGCTTTTTTCTTGCCATTCACTTGGTATGTTTTTTTCCCCATCCTTTTATTTTTAGTCTTTCTTTATCTTCATTTTTCATGTGTATCACTTGTGGACAGCACATTGATGGTTGTGGGGGTCTTTTTTATCCAATTTGCCTCTCTTTTTTTCTCTTCAGTGGTGTATTCAAACCATTCATATTCAATGTGATTATTGAAAGAAGAGTTTTATTGCTATCGTTTTGTTGAGTTCTTTTTGATGTTGTTGCTAGTTACTTTGGTCCATGCTGCTTTCTGTGGCTCCTTTGTAAGAGGACATCTCTTAGTGTTTCCTGCAATGCTGGTCTTGTTTTTACAAACTCTCTTGGATTCTGTTTTTCTAGGAATATCTTGATCTCTCCTTCATATTTGATGGGATTTTATTTCTTTATGGAAACCCAGTTATTCTTTATTGTGATAATGTTGTCTCTTTCTTTTAAAATTATTTCTTAATTAATGATTTTTATTCCTATTTATAACCTGTAGCATTCCTTTCTTTTCATGTGAAAACACAGGTGAACACATGCACACTTATGCTTACACACAGACACACACACACGCACATTTACATTTTCTCTTTTTTGTGTCCATCACAACCATCAACAGCAACAATAAAAACTTAAACTCCTCTCTGAAAACTCACTGGAAAGTGAGCTATGAATCAGTTCCAGCTCGATGATACATAACAACAAAAACATATAGTAATAACAAGTATCATAGAAATATCCACTCATCTCACAGAGTTTGGCAATCTGTAAGTACTTACAAATTTAAATAGACAAATCATCAAACATTTTAATTTAACCATTTTTGCATTTGAGATGGATTCACTTAAATTTCTTAGCACTCTATTTCATTACAGAAAAAGAGAAGAGGATTATACTTTCTGCCTGGTTTTTCCTTCCTAGTTGCCAGGTTTTTATGATGATTGTATAATTAGTGTGGAGTTCTGGTGACTTAGTGGTAAGGTGTAGCATTGCTAACCCAAAGGCACCTGGTTCAAATCCACCCACTCCTTTATAAGAGAAAGATAGACAATCTCTTTTGGCATGATTTACTGCCTCTAAAGACTTGCTAGAGGGTTAGCTGTGAATCAGTTCAGAATTGGCAATAAATAACAACAGTAAATTATTTTGAAAATTGTCCAGTGTTGCATAAAAGCAATGATTTCTTTTAAGAAATATGAAATTTAGAATACTATGGAAACTTTTGGGGAAAATGAATAGATATCCACTACCTAATGTTCATTATCTAGCCCAAAGAATTGCACTTCCACAATCTGTTCTACTTACTTAGATACATATCTTTACCAGAAATAATGTTCATTGGGAATTTCATCCTAGATTATAAAATTTTTCTACCATATTTAAGAACAATTTTCCAGATGAGTACTACTCATAAAATTTATACTAAATTGCAACAAGGGAGACAAGAGGAATTCGTCAATAAAGGAAGTGGAAATTTTGGTTAAAGATATTGGCTAAGAAAAAGACTTATTACTTAAGTTTGTTTTGGCCTATTGCTCTTCTTCTATTTAAAGGGTAAAAATTTTATGTCTGAAAGGAAAACCAAAGAGCTAAGAGGAATGTTCTATACATAGTGTTGAAGGAATTTACAACAGTTCCTCTGAAACATTGTCTCATTTTTAATATGAAATCTTTAGTAAGGATCTTTTTTTTTCTATTGACAAAAATGCAAAAATTAAAGGACTAAGTTTGACTTAGGTAGTAGTAACAAATTGTCAAAGAAATGTCTATGTATACAACTTATAACTAAATGTAATATATATTTTAAAATAATACTCATTGTAATGACTATTCAATTTTAATATTTTGTATTATTTAGATACAAAAGATGTGTTTTCAGTCTATAAACATGAATTATTGAGTATTTCAGAGGAAAACGTTTTGCTTATTGCATATGTTAACAAAACAAACAATTTCTGGTTTCCTATTCCAGACTTCAGATTTTCTGATAAAGAATGCATGTTGTTTAAATACACACAAAAAAAGTCAATAAATTTTCATCTGCCTTTTATTATAACTAATAAGTTAGAAGTAAATATATCCATCATCCAAAGAAGTAAATAACTTAAATATTGCAAAATCATTATAAGAATATTATACACCGTTTGATGAATTTTGCCATTTTAATTTTTTTGGTTGATGTTTTCAGTATTACTAGTTCATAGTAGGTGCTCTAAAATAGTGTAACTCTTCATGATCTTAAATACAGAAGGGAAAAAAACCAATCCTGTGCCATCTTCATAATCACCACTATGTTAGTGATATGATAGCCACTTTTACAATCCATTTTGTTGGAAGTCTTAGTGGAAGGACTCATGCTGTCAACTAAAAGGCACATAGTTGGAATCCACAATGTGTTCCTCAGGAGAAAGATGGGCAATCTCTTACCATGCAATTTAGAAACTTTGAAGACCTTCTTAGAGGGTCCGCTATGAGTCATTTACCATTAGAAGGTAAATAACTAATACTTTACAAAGCATGATATATGTTTCTTCAGGGATTAGTAATCCTCTTGATAACGTGTACAGAGTAAATTAAGATGAAATTTTCATCCTCAATTCCAAGTATTTGGTTTTACTTTAAAAAAAAAATTCTGTGCCCTACTGGAAATTCATGGTATATTCAATATTTTTTTACTAGAATAACAATTCAAAGGTATATAATAGTTTTTGGACATTCTTATTCACTATCATCTTTTACAGATACATTTGAGGTTATTGAAAATGCAGAATTCTTCAGGATTACTTTAGTCCTCAAAGTGCCATCCTTGTTTGAAAACATTTTACAGAGGTCCTTTTTAGTATATATTCTCAATGCAATACATATTCCACCACAGTGTGACAAACTGATAGACTACTTGTGTAATGTTATAAATATTATTTAAAAATTTATCAATTAAATTTTAGGGTTTTAAAATAATACTTCCTAAAATTGATGCTAACTTATTGATGGCCTAGTTCTAAGAACAAGGATGTCAGTCTAGAGACTAAGGTGTCTCTAATACAGGCCATGATCTTCAGTTATTTGTATAACATCATATAGCTGGACAATGGCCAAGGATAATAGAAGAAGAATTGTTGCCTTTGAAATGTGCTGGAGAAAGAGTATTGAACATTACATGGACTGCTAAGAGAATTAATAGGTCTGTTCTGGAGAGGGTGAAAACAAGCTGCTCCTTAGAAGCAAGAATTTTTGGGCTCTGTCTCACATACTTTGGGCATGCAGCCAAGAGAAACCAGTCTTTAGAGAAAGATATCATGATTGCAAAGGTAAAGGTGCAGCACAAGACAGGAAGACCTTGGATGTAATCAAATGACACAGTGAGTGGAGTTATGAGGGTATGTGTGTCAGAGACAGTGAGATTGGCTCGGGATAAAGCAAGATTTAGAGCAGTTGTGCATACGGTAGTTGTCATCAACTCACCAGCACAACAACAACAACAACTGTGGTGAGAAATTGTACTGAAAACCTGAAGGCACATAGTTCAAAATCACCAGCTGCTCTATGAGAGAATGCTGGTCAATCTCGTCCCGTCTTATGAACCTGCCTCTGAAAACCTGCTAGAGAGTCAGTTATGAGTCACTTCCGACTCGATAGTACAAAACAAGAACAGCAATAAAATACTAGACTTCTTGGGTTTTTCTTTTTGGTTTTTTTTAAATTATTATTAAATTTTATTCGTTTTAATGAACATTTACGGAGATTTTGGGTTCTCATTCATTCATTGTTGCACTGTTTTCTCTACCCTCCTCCCCAGTTCGTTCTTCTTCCCCACCCC
>NW_006399808.1:15422155-15449876 GCF_000299155.1 Elephantulus edwardii | reverse complement strand
TCCTTCATATTTGATGGATAACTTTGCTGGGTACAGTATTCTTGGTTAACAGTTGTGTTCTTTGAGTGTTTGATATAAGTCCTTCCACTCTTCTTGCCTGCATGGTTTCTGCTGAGAAATTGGCACTTATTCTTATCTGTTCTCCGTTTTAGGTTACTCTTTGTTTCTCCCTTGCTGCTTTCAGGATTCTCCCCTTATCTTTGGTTCTGGCAACTTTAACTATGATATGCCTTGATGTTTTTCTTTTGGAGTCGAATCTATATGGTGTTTGCTGAGTTTCCTGAATACATATTTTCTCATTCTTCATTATGTCTGGGAAGTTCCTCTAGTAATTCTTCCACAACTTTTTCAGTGCCTTTACTTGCTTCTTCCTTTTCTGGGATTCCAATGATGCCCATGTTATTTTTCTTGATTGTGTCCTACATTATTATTAGGTTTTCTTCTTTTTCCTTCTTTTTTGCATCTGCTTTTTGCTCTAGCAGATCAGTGGTGACAATTTTGTCTTCAATTTCACTGATCCTGTGTTCCATCTCATCAACTCTGCTCATATGTCCGTCCATCATGTTGATGGCCTCTGAAACATTGGAACCTTATATTTTGAATGGTGGAATCTTGTTTTTCCATTGCTACTAATGCCTAATTTGTTTTCTCTTCAATGTTTTGCATTGTTTTTTTTAACTCCTCCTGGTCTTTGCTTGTAGCATACTGTAATTCATCAAGTTTTTCTTTCATCCAAAAAAGTTCCATGAGACTTTCTGGCTTCAGGGTACCCACTGCTCTTTTGTCACCCTTTGTGAGTGACATCTTGCTTTGCTCTAGTATATTGTGTGGCATAGTTTGCTTTCTTTGAGACATTGGTATGTGTTCTTGATCTTAAGACAATGTTCTTGAGATCAGATGGGCAGCTACCAACTTGTGCATTTCTCTGACTTTCTGACTTCAGAAAAATATCAATTCAGCACCTGGTAGGGCAATCTCTTGTTGGTAAAACACGTCAAGGTACTCCCATTTAAAGGCAAGTTGATTGCCCAGACGTGTAGGTACTGGTGTCGAGCCAAATGGGGTGAGGCAGGCAAAGGGTTGGGTGATCACCAGGGCAGGTCAATGACTTGGAGGACCTTGCTCAAACCTCTGCTGTCTCAGTGTGCTCACGACTGGGGCCTTTACTCACATTCCTGCTGTCTGTTTCCTATCCAGGGGTTTTCTCAGTTTTCCCTGTGTGGTGGCACTTACTCAGGTGCCCTCACACAACAGCCCCTGCTCCAGCACGGTCCTGGATCCAACAGGGTCCGAAAAGACAAGGTCAAATTCCCACCAACCCACTAGCCTCTAGCTGGTCTGCAGGGTTCACAGAAGCCAGCTGGCTGGCTCGTTTTGGGCAGTTTGTATAGCCCAAGAGAGCTCAGCTAAATTCCCCACCAGTGGGCATGCCTTCAGGTGCTCTCCCAGGTAATCAGCAATGCCCTAGTAAACACAGCCAAGATCCTACCGGACTTTCTCCTGCCAGGTTAGTTCCACAACAGCTCGGCTGGTAGCTCCGGGTGATTGCTGAATCCGTGGTGGTGCCCTGAGGTCACAAGGTTATGGTAGGGGCTGAGGTGCGTGGTTGTGGAGTTGCAAGGAGGTTGGGGGAAGGGGAGGAAAGCAGGGGACTAGAGGGGTAAGAACCACAGGGCTTGGACACTATCACCAAGAGGTGGGGCCGAGGCTTGGGTGCTGCTGGGGCTTTATGCAGCTGTGTGTTGGGGGTCACACAGGTGCGTGCTGCAGTGGGGGGGGGTCACACAGTGGCGGGTAGTCTTCACTCCTCTGGGGTCTCATGGTCTTTGCTTCTCTGGAGTTCCCCGGTGGGTGGCTGACTGTTGCTTTTCCTGGGTCTCTTCCCAGCCTTTCTCCATTCCTTATTTTTATGATGGTTTTCACCCTGAATTTTTTTTTATCACACTTTAGTATTGTCATTTTTTGTTTTCTTAAAGATACAAACGGTTTGATATATTTTACAGTAACATTTAATTTTTACTTCTTTTACTCATTTCTTAGATGTGTCTCTGCAGGCAACATATTTATGAGCTTTCCATTTTTCTACTCTTTCTTTTTTTCATCAGAGCAGTTAGGCCATTTACATCATAGTTGATTATTGACATGTCAGGCTTTATCATTGCCATTTGCCCCCCACCCCCACCCTGCTTTCCTTTTTCTATTGCTGCTGGGTATTTTGATCCATTCACTTTCTTTTGCTGTCTCTGTGTGAATTATTTTCCTTACTATTTCTTGTAGAGTGAGTCTTGTGTTCCTAAATTCCTGCTTTTCTACAAATGACCTAATTTATTCTTCGCATTTGATGGATAGCTTTTCTGAGTACCAGATTCTTTACTGGTAATTATGTCAGCCTTCTGCATATAACATTCCATTATTTTCTTTCTCCCATGGTTCCTATTGAGAAATCAGAGTTAAGAAACCTTTTTTTTTTAAGGTGACTTTTTGTTTTTAATCACAAATATCTAGTACTCTATCTTTCTCAATAATTTTGGAGAATTTTACTGTGGTGTTTTTCTTTTGTGCTCTAATATTTGGATTTCACTGAGCTTCTTAAATGTGAATTTCCTTGTTTTTAATATACCTATAAAATCTTCTTCTAGTACCTCTTTCACAATTTTCTTAGTGCTTTTCTTCCACACCTCTTGTTCTGGGATTTCAACCACATGTATATGGTTTTGTTTTATTTTATTCCACATGATTCTAATGTTCTCTTCATTTTTCTTACATATTCTCACTGGATTTTTTACTTGTTTTTTTAAAAAATTTATCTTTCTTTTCGTATGTTCTCATTGAGGTTTTTTTGTTCTAGCTTGCTAATTCTCTTTTCTACTTCTTCTGTTTTGTTTGTTCCCCACTCCACCTTTCATGTTGAAAAAACCTGCCGTTCTGGTTTTAATATTCTAGATTACATTGCTGTGTGTTTCTATTATTTCTAGTACTATTACTATGCCTGTTGTACCTTTTCTGTCTTGTGATTAATTTTATAATCATTTTACTACTTTATTTATAGTTTCCATTTTTATCCTCCTCCAGCATCAGTAGCTTCTTCAGTAGCTCTTCATGCAACCCATGTCGATATATTTCTTCTCCTTCCTGTCTCTGGTGTATTCACTTTATTTATGGTTTTAATTGTTTAGTTCATAATTTGTAACTTCTTCAGTAGCTTTTTCTTGTAACTCCATAACAGAACAATTTTTCTGCCTCCTTGTCTCTGAGATATTCATTAGGTCTGCAATCTGATCGGCTTTTAGTAAAATATTTGTTTTGTTTTTTCATGTTTTATTCTGCCTTCTGCTTCCTTGACATCATGTCAAGTTCGTCTTTGTATGTGTGAGGTAGTTTCTGTTGTGTCTGTGTAGGTTATTGTCAATGTCTGATCATAATGCTATTAATAAGTTGAATACTTCAAGTGTTGCCCTCAAGTCAGTTCCCCGGTGACAATTTTCTCTCCTAGTCATTTATGAGTGGTTCTATTCCCTGTTTCCTGTAGCAAGCGTCTCATCTGATTGTCCTTTCAAGGTCAGGTAGCTGGGATCTCTTACTTTGCCTTGCTGTGTGGACCCTCTTCTCTGGTTTGTCCCGGAGTTTGATGTCTGGGGCCTTTTACCCTAGAGGTCAACAAAGTCCCAGTTGTGCTGTGGGGATATTTTGTTCAGGTGAAAGTTCTAGGGATGTTACAAGGTTCAAACAGTGCAGCCTCAAGTTTAAGTTGATACTAAAGGCTTAGCTGTGTTCTCTTTTCCTCTCCTGTTGCCTGGTGAGAAGTGAGCCATTCTTGCCTGAGCAGACAAAGGCCTAGGAAAGAGGCAGGGTCCAAACAGTACAGTCTCCAAATCTTAGTTGATGCTAATGGCTGACTCTCAAACCTGTTTCCTTTCCTGCAGCTTTTTAGGAGGGACCTGATTCTGTCTGAGCAGAGAAAGGCCCTGAGAAACATCAAAGACCAGTCAGTGCAGTTCCCAAGTCTCAGTTGGTGTTAATGGCTGGCCTACACACCGGTATGCTCTCCTGTGGCTTGGTTAGGAAGGAGTTGTTCTTGCTTGTTAGCTTTCCTAAGGATTGTTGTTCTGAAATTTACCACCTTCTAGAAAAGAAAGCATGACTCTAAAAAAGCAAAACATACAACTTCTTGCATAATTTACTCAGAATGTAGATTGAAGAGACACATAGAAATTTACAACTCTGACACATATCTTTCCTGATTTTAAACCATGTGGTATCACCTTGTTATGTTCAAATGATTGCTTTGTGGTCTGTGTATAGATTCCACTTAAGAAAAATAAGTGCTCTGAAATCCCCAATATTCTTAAGGTTACTCATAAGTTCTTATTATCCACACAACAGAACTCTTTTTCATAGTCTAATCCATAAATGAACATCTTTCTGATATTCTTTTCTTTCAGTGAAAATTAATTTGAAGTCATCAGTGATATGACTTGTTTGATGGCATCTTCTGCCTCTTGCATGGATTTAAGCCTATTCTTTTTCAATGTATTGTTTCGAATGATTTCTGGCAATATTTTACTTGTAATTGACATTCATAATACTGCTCAATAATTTCTGCATTTTGCTGTTTCATCTTTTTTTAATAATAGGAACAATTATGAAACTCTTCTAGGTAGGTACATTGACAAATAAATACCAGAGATACAAGGTGTATTTAGGAGGTTGTGGTTCTAGAGACAGTATTGCCAATGTCAGATGGAACTTGGCAGAAGGCAAAGAGTACCAGAGATATATTTATCTGTGTTTCTTTGACTATGCAAGGGCATTTGACTATGTAAATCATCACAAATTGAGGATATTGGGAATCCCTGAACACTTGATAGTGCTTATGGGAAACCTGTACTAGAAGCAGTCCTCCAAACAGAAAAATCTGCACTGTTCAAAATCAGAGAGTGTGTCAGAGATGTGTCCTGCCTCAATACCTCTTCATCGATATGCAGAACAGATTATTTGAGAGGCTGGCTGGGCTTTATGAGGAGGAATGTGGCTCGAGGAAGGTGGCTCCAGGATTGGAGGACGATTCATCAACAACCTACAGTATTCAGATGATACAACCTTGATAACTGAAACTGAGGAGGACTTGAAGCGCTTGCTGCAGAAGGTCAAGTACTATGGTTTTCAATATGGATTGAAGCTCAACATCAAGACAAAGATTCTCACCACTGAGAAAGCTGTCAACACCATGAAGGATGGAGAGGAGATTAAGGTTGTTAACAGTAATAGTTTGCTAGACTTCACAATGAACATTTTTGGCACCAGAAGTCAGGAAGTCAAAAGATGAATTACATTAAGTATTATCTGCTGTCAGGAAACTTCCCAGAGTACTGAGAAGTGATGATGTTATTCTAGAGACTAAGATGCATCTGATCCAGTCCATGGTCTTTGCAATCGCTTGCTATGCATCAGAGAACTAGATAATGAGTAAGGATAACAGAAGAAGAATCGACGCCTTTGAATTGGGGTGATAGAGAAGTCTTGAACATACCATGGACTGCCAAGAAAACAAATAGGTCTGTCTTGCAGAGAGTGAAAGCAAGTTTCTCCTTGGAGGCTAGGATTTTGAGGCTCCATCTCATATACTTTAGGTATGTGGCCAGGAGGTATTGATCCTTGGAGAAGGCTATCATGCTCGAAAGGATGGAGAGAAACATAGTAAAGGAAAATCTTGTATGAAATGGATTGATACGGTAACTAGGATAATGTGGGTAGGTGTGTCAGAGTCAGTGAGACTGGCTCAGGACAGCGCAGGCTTCAGAGCTATTATACATAAGGTTGCTATTATTTGTAGGTGACTTGATTGCACACAACAACAAGATGAGTTAGCACTTCAAGGATTACATATATTTCTTAAAATACCTCAATTAAAATTGTGCCAAATCTTGTATCCTTAGTTTTGGTTAATAACTTTTGTACAGTTTAGAGTTTTTCCTTCATTACAACTGGTTTGTGTTTATATACAAGATGCTGAAATGAAGAAAAAAAAGATGCTGAAATGTTTGGACATTGACCGATTACTTTTGGTACAACAGTGCTACTCATTCCTTATATTGTCATCTGATGTTTCTGTTTCATTCAATATATAATATTGATTTTTCCCCCTTGGGAGTAGATAATCCCAAATAACCAATTCTCACATCTACTGATTTTATTGTGTTGAAGAAAATTGTTTCCATGCACTTCCTGCAAATTTTCCTTTGGATCTTCTTGTTTTCTACTTCTCAAGGATAATTTTTATTAGATTTTATCATGTCATTTGCAGGGAGCTTGGTGGTATAATTAATAGGGACTTGTGCTGCTAACCCAAAGGCTGAATCTCTGATAGTTCAATCTAAACTATAAATCAGTTCCTAATTGATGACAAGGAGAAGAAACAATCCAGCATAAAGAGTCTTCAGAAATCTCCGCCCGCCCTGTAATTTATAGATCCTTATGTATATTCTCAATATGGCAAAATATTATCATCATTTGCTTTACATATTTAGTTGTTTTCTTTACTTCACTCCAGTTAAAATAGGTTATTTATAATTATTGTAAAAAAATTTAATGTATAACTTTCTGTACTGTTTCTCCTGATTTACTTATTTTCCTTATTTCTTTTTAAAATGTTTGTTGGAGTTCTTAGGTGCCATAAAATTAAGCATAACTCAGAGCAACCCTATATAAAACAGATGTGAACCCTGTCCTATCCTGTGTCATCCTCATCTCTGACACACTTAAGCCCATTGGTACAACTACTGTGTTACTCCATCTCATCTGAGGTCTTCTTTTCTTTTTCTGAGGCTCCCCCTCTCCAAACATGATGTTGCTTTCAAAGGAATAACATATCCTAGCAACATGCCCAAAGATGAGAGATGACGCTTGGTCATCTTTGCCTTCAAGGAGCTCACTGGCTACACTTTTCTCAAGACATATTTGTTTATTCTTTTGACAGTTCAAGAGTTATTTGGTACTCTTCTCCAATACCATAGCTCAAAGGCATCTCCTCTTCTTCTTCTGTCACCCTTATTCAGGTCCAGCTAACAGATGCATAACAAGTCATTGAAAAGCCTTATCTGAATCAGGAACACCTTATTCTTCAAAGTGACATAATTTTTCTTCAGTATTTTGGAAAGACCTCTGAAAGTATGTTTTCCCAGTGCAACGTGTCACTTGATTTCTTGAATATCTTTTATATGTAGTTTTTCTTTTGGTAGAACACACATTTAATATTATAATTTCATTATTGTTGTTAGGTGCCATCTTATTGACTTCCATTCATAGTGACTATGAACAACAGATCTGAAACCTTCCCTATCTTACAGAATCTTCACAAACTCTGTCTGATATGCTGAAGTTTATTGTAATAGACATAGGGTTAATCCATCTTGTTGAGAAATGTCTTCTCTTTTTTCGCTGACCTTTTACATTTCCTATCATTACGCATTTTTGCTAGCACTGACCCCTCCTGAAAACATATCCAATATCTGTGAGATAAATTTTCACCATCCTTGGCTTTGCAAAGCACCCTGATTGCATTTCCTTCAATTCAGAATTATTTGTTCTTTTTGGGAGTGCATGGGATGCTCAGTACTGTTTTCTAACACTACAATTCAAAGGCATCAGTTTTTGTATCATGTTTTTATCATCATTATTGTTTGTCCAGTCTTCAAATGAATGTGAAACAGTTGCAAAATCCACAGCTTGATTCAGGTACATCTTAGTCTTTAGACAGATCTTTGCTCTTTAGCACTTCAGAACGGTCCCGGAGAAGCAGATACTGATTTCTTGCTACTGTTACAACAGGTGTCAATTGTGGTTCCAAGTGAAATGGAAGTTGTTGACAACATTAATTGGTTCAACAGAAGAAAAATTGATGTCTTTGACTTATAATGCTGGAGACGAGAACAGAATAGTTTATGGACAGCCAAAAGATAATTTATGTCTTGAAGAAAGTGCAACTAGCATGCTTCTTAGAAACAAGAATGATGAAACCTCATCTTACACGCTGTGGGCATGTTGCCAGGAGGGGCCCCCTTGTAAAAAGACATTTTATTGGGAAGGGTGGATGGTCACTAAAACAAAAATTACCCTCAACAATATGGATTGACTCAGTGACTGTAACAATGGGCTTGAGCATATCAGACAGAGATTGCGAGAAATGCGTAGGATAGGGCACATTTCAGATCTGTTTCTCATAGAAGTTACTATGATCCATAATACCTAATAACAATTACATTATTGCCTATTGGTCCCGTTGTGAGAATTTTTGTTTTCTTGATATTGAGATGGAATCCATTTTGAAAGCTATTAATATTATAATTTATATTATGGTTGTTATGTACTGTTGAGACAAATCTGATCCACAGCTAACCCTTTAGTGGGTATTCAGAGGAAGTAAATCACATAGGAGGAGACTGTCTATCTTTCTCTTGTAAAACAGTTGGTGGCTTTCAACTATGTACCTATGAGGTGTCAGTGCAGTTACTTACCACTTAGCTACCAAAGTCTGTGATATTATAATTAAGTTATATTCATTGCACTAGCAATTTTGAAAATTAAGTTCAATCTTTCCCATCTCCCCTTCTAGAGTTGTTAATGCTGTTAAATGGATACATTATTGCTAGTGAATATATGGAATTAATTTTGTAGAGTCTTCATGTTGACATCATTGCTCTTTTTTAGCCTTTTGGAAAAGTTCTTGATAGCTGATTTTCCAAATGCAACATTTCTTTTGATTTTTAGGCTACTGGTACCAAAGGTATTAATTAATAACATATACTTACACAGAGGCTGAGCAAATCTCCAGAAGTTTATTTCTGCCAGAGACTTCATGGTAGAAAAGTAAGTAGTCTCCTTCTATTAAAATCAACTCCTCTGAAACTCAATAAATGGTCATCGCCAGTTGGTACTGCCTTTAAAGTAGTTAAATTGGGATTTTAGTTTATTTGTGCCTGACTCTTTATAGACAACACCAGGAAACAGCAAATTAAGGACTTAACCTGAAAATAGTTTTGATAAATAACACTGGGGGAAAACTTGGGCAATACTCAGGCAATTTCAATACATTGAAATAAAGACTGAACTTTTCAGCTGATCTTCTAGGGATTCATCAGACAGTTCAGAACAAAAAAATAATTAAAAAAAATATTTGTGAACCAAGTCTACTCTTTTCCTACTGGGAGCACTTGTTGAGAAGGTCATGGATACAGCCTTCAGTAGGAATTGAAGCTCAACATCAAGAAAACAAAAATTCTCATCATTGAGTCAATTGGAAGCATCATAATAGACTGTGAAGGGATTGAGATTGCTAACAGTTCCAGTTGGCTTGACTCCACAATCAACACCCTTGGTGCCAGTAGCCAGGAAATCAAGTTATGAATTGCATTGGGGAAGGATGCACAGGACAATGATGTCACTCAGGAGACTAAGATGCACTTGATCCAGGAAACGGTCTTCAAGGTAATGAGCTATGCATAAGAAAGGTAGACAATCACTAGGGATGATAGAAGGAAAATTGATGCCTTTGAGCTGTGGTGTTGGATAAGAGTACTGAATATATCATGGACTGCTAAAAGAAGAAACAGGTTCATCCTGGAAAGGGTGAAATCAGGCTATTTCATGGAGGCAAGTATTCTGAAGCTCTGACTGACATGCTTTGGGCGTGTTACAAGGAAGGACAGTCCTTGGAGAGGGACATTATGCTTGGGAGGGTTGAGGGACAGCACAAGAGAGGAAGACTCTGGATGAGATGGATTGACGCAGTGACTGGGGTAATGGGGATGTCAGGGACAATAACGTTGGCTCAGGATAGAGCAGGTTTCAGAGCTGTTGTACATAGAGTCGCTATAAATTGAAGGCTACTTGACAGGCACGTAACAAGAACAACTGGGAATAAGAATGATGTTTTGACAACTACCATTCTGCTGGAGCACACTAGATGGTATTGTTTTTGTTGTATACCACTGAGCCAGTACTGACCCATATCTGATCCTCCAGTGGGTTTTCAGAGCAGTTAATTCCACGGAGGATGTCCGTCTTTCTTCTGCAGAGCAGCAGCAGGTGGATTCAAACTATATGTCTTAGGGATTGTAGTGCATCTAAGTGGTCAAAGGAAAATACCGCAAAGATTGTTTTTCTTGCCTAGAATCACCTGCCCCCTCCAAAAAAAAATTATCAGGTTGCAGCAAACATTTAGTTAATTTGCAGGTTTCAGGAAAAGTCACTTCTGATCATATTTACCTATTTTTTTAAATTTCTTCACTAAAGGGAAAGTTTTGGAACCCCTTACTCTCTACTGCTTATGCTGAAGTTTTGATAGCACTTAGTCTATTTGTTACAGTTTTTAATGCTTTTAATTGACCAACAAATTTATACATTGTGTTTTGTTAATTGAAATTTAATTTTGAAAATTTATTACCATACTTAAGTTAAATTGATTTTTTAAATTTATGCACATATTTATACAACCTCTGTGGATTCACCAAAAAATAATAGAAAGTATGAAGTAATTATCTTGTGAGACACATAATATGCAATGGAATAACTCAAAGTCTAATAGAGAAATACACATTTAAAAGGTATGAAGTTGGACATATTTTTGTCATTAACTATTGACATCATATCTTTCTAATCTGAATAAATGTATCCACTAATGAAGTTATTCAAAATAAATAACAAATTTAATTTAGCACCTGGGTATTGCTAATAATGTTGAAAGTATAGTTTTACTAGAGCAGAGAACAAGCATTTTTAGAACCAGACCTTCTCCTTGCATTTGTTTAACTTGGACCACAGACCTCTTAGCCTGAATGACATGCTTCATTCTAACTTTTAAACTGTCTACTCAGTGAAAAATGTGTTCATGAATATGAATTTCTTTTGCTAAAAAACTCTGACACTGAGACATTTCTGTTGTCTGCTCATTCCATTAAATAATAAAAGGTCCTAGTGATTTCCTCCAAAGTGTGGATGTTGGCACCTGGAGCGGACGAGCATATTTCAGACAGCTTGTGCTATAAACTACCCTGTCTTGTCATTTCTGGATGGCCTCGAAGGTGCCTTTACACTGTTTTTGCTGCATGTGTTTGATACTGTAGACCTCTTTTGAGACTGGCCTAGGGATTATTTACAATGTACTGATGTTACCTTATTAGTAGCTGCTATTTCTGTACAGAGGCATAGAATTGTTTTACTGCTGAAATCTTATTTTTGATGTCTGGTATGCCACTGTGGAATTTCAGTACTACTGAAATGCTATGGTAGTCAGAATGAAAGTCATCCCATGTTCTTTTCCTTACAGGTTCCCAGGGCTGAAATAACCACCTGAATATGCTTCAGAATATTGACAGATAATGTAATTTCATGATGTTATTACATGCTTATTTCATTTGGCACTCTTGATACTCTCAAAATTTGTGGAGTTGGTAACTCTCCTTTGCAAGAATCCAGCAAAAAAAATAGCCCCAAACCTACTTCATTAATGTAAATTTATAGGAGGGAGAAATATTAAAGCAAAATTTTATTCATTTTGGAACAGTGTTCTTTTGGCACCGATAACTAATTTCCAAAGTTGACTCTAATGTGATCTAGGAATCCACTCATAGAAACAACTTAAGATGATGGAAACTTTCACTCTGTAGGCAACTGGTCATGACGAGCTCTGAAATAAGGCAGCTTGGACATGGAGCTGCTCATTTTCTTATCTGCTTGTTAGGCATGTCCATGTCATGTCTTTTTCAGCTCAGGAAGATGTAGTTCTTTTTAAAAGATCCATGCAAACTATAAATTTTATTTGAAAATACATAATGGGCATTACAACAATGTTCTTGGCAGCGTTTAAAAATATAAGGACCTATTTTACTGAGGGTACCTACTTTCAAGGGTCTCTTTGAAGTACTAAAGAACAAGGCTATCAGTTTAAAGACAAAGGTGTCCCTAATACAATGCATGGTATTTTCCATTGCTTCCAATGCACATAAAAGTTAGACATTGAATAAGGATGACAGAAGAAGAATCAATGCCTTTGAATTTTGGTAAGAATTGAACGTATTATATTGAACATACTAATTGAACATACTGCTGAAAGAACAAACATAGCTGTTTTAGAGGAAGTGCAGCTGAGTTGTTTCTTAGAGGTATCAATGATGAATGTTGTTTAATATATTATAGACACGTTGTCAGGAGGGTCTAGTTCTTGGATAAAAAGACAATAGGGTAGGAAGGTAGAGAAGAAGACACCTAAACAGATGGATTGACATAATGACTACAACAATGTGCGTGAACAGGGTGGACATGGTATAAAATAAAGTTCTGGTTATTTTGTCACTGTAAGTCTTAGTTGACAGGATAGTTATAACAACAACAGGAGGGGGAAAAATTTTTATCAAATTGTACTTCCATTCTTTAAGATTATATATATATATACTCATAGTGATCCTATGTACAACAGCCCCAAACCCTGCTCTATCCTGTGCCAATCGCACTGCCTCTGACACACGCATCCCGATTACTTCAGTCACTGAATCAATCCACCTCATAGAAGGCCTTCCCCTCCTGCACCATCTGTCCACCCTCCCAAGCATGATGTCCCTCTCCAAGGACCTGTCTCTCCTTACAACATGTCCAAAGTATGTCAGACGAAGCCCCAGAATCCTTGCCTCCAAGGAGCAGCCTGGTTTAACCCTCTCCAGGATGAATCTGTTTGTTTTCATGGCAGTCCGTGGTACATTCAATACTCTTCTCCAGCACCCTCCTTTTATCCTCCCTAGTCATTGTCCAACTCTCTGATGCATAACAAGTGATTGCAAAGACCATGGCCTGTGATCAAAACACCTTAGTCTCCAGAGTGACACTATTGCTCTTCAGTACTTTGGGAGGTCCCTAACAGCAGACTTTCTCATCACAGTACGTTTTTTGATTTCCTGGCCACTGGTGCCAAGAGTGTTGACCATGGATCCAAGCAGACTAAAGTTGTGAACAATCTCAATCTCTTAACCATCCATCCTGATGTGGCCAACTGGTCCAGTGGTGAGAATCTTTGTCTTAAATATATATAATAAATATAACATAAATATAAATGTAACTGTAACTATAACTATAACTATAAATATAAATTTGCTGCTGTTGTTTTCTGTCAAGTTGAGCACGACTCCTAGCGACCCTATGAAACAAAGACCTGAAGCTTTTCTGTACTGTCATTTCTCCAAGTTCATAATTTCTATAACCATGTAGTTTAGCAAGTAGTTGCCACTCCTGCTTCCAAACCTAGCTTAAACTGGGAGCGCCACCAAATACTGCCCGCTGTGGGCAACTGATATGGCATTTGACACCACAATGGCAGACAGTTCAGCATCACAACAAACCCAGATTATGTGAGTACAGCAAATTGACAGAAGAGTGCTAAGACTTAGAAGACTGTTCCTCCAAAATATAATAACATGAGGCCCAAGGGCTGCCTTGTTGATACTAAACAAGAGGCTAAAATAACAATAAAAGCAACCCAACATTCCATACGACCGACAACCCAGAACAAGAGCATCCGTTGCACAGTATCCTGTTGCAGCACAAGTTTCATAGCAACCCTATGTACCATAGCCCTAAACCCTGCTCTATTCTGTGCCAATCTTATTGTCTCTGACATACCTGCCCCATTACCCCAGTCACTGAATCAATCCATCTCGAGGATCTTCCTCTCTTGTGCTGTCTCTCCACCCTTCCAAGCATGACATCCCTCTCCAAGGACTTGTCTCTTCTTGCAACATGCCCAAAGCGTGTAATTTCTATCTATATCTCTGTGTCTATATTTATATCTATCTATCTTTTTCTAAACAGTGGCTTTCTGAGGCTATATATCTCATGGGAGGAGATTTCACATCTTGTTTCCACTTAGGAAACTGGTAAGTAGGTTAAAATAGAAAGAACGGCACCACCTTTAAATTTGCACCAATACTCCCTACCTGTTGTTGATTGCCTTCGAGTGGAGTAGGACTCATAGCAAACCTATGAACAAAAACCTGAAGGCCCTCTAGAACTATTGACATTTATCAAAGTTCATAGAATTTCTGGAGGCATGTTGTTTAGGAATTGAATGCCACTCCTGCTATGCAATGTGTGTGTGTGTGTGTGTGTGTGTGTGTGTGTGTGTTGTTTTTATGTGCCTTTGAGTCACCTGCAACCCAAAGTGATCCTACGTACAACAGTTCTGAACCTTGTCTTGTCCTGATCCTATCTCAAAGTGATCCTACGTACAACAGTTCTGAACCTTGTCTTGTCCTGATCCTATCTCACCGATTCTGACACTCTCACTCCCTTGTCCCAGTTACTGTATCAATCCATCTCATCTGGAGTCTTCCTCTACTTCACTGTCCGTTTACCCACCTGAGCATGATGTCCTTCTCCAAGGACAAGTCTCTCCTGGCCAAGTTTCCAAAGTATGTGCCTTCAAGGAGAGACTTGGTTTCACTGTCTCCAAGGCAGACCTATTTGTTGTCTTGGCAGTAAATATGCAAGACTCTTCTCCAGCACCACAATTTGAAGGCAACTATTTATTCTTTTCCTGTCATCCTTAGTCATTGTCTAGCCCTCTGATGCACAGTAAGTATGAGACCACCAGCTCCTCTGTGGTAGAAGGATAGCTGCTGATCCTCTCACTCACTGGTTTTCAGAGTCAATTAATTGCAAGGAGAAGATTGCCCATCCTTTTACCATGGAGCAGCTGGGGGCCTCAAACCATGTGCCTGCAGGATTGCAGCACAGCTTCTTGCCACTTGGCCACCAGAGCTCCATATGTAGAGATTAAGGGGTGCCTGATCTAGGCCATGGTCTTACCAAGTACTTGTTATGCATCAAGGAGCTGAACAATAAAAATTGTAATCCCAGAACACTTGATTGTTTTTCTGCAAAACCTGTATTTGAACCAGAAATCAGTAATTATAATAGAGCAGAGAAACATTGTATGGTTCAAAATCAGGAAAGGAATATATAAGAGAATCTTGTCTCCATATATTTTCAATTTATATGCAGAACAGATCATTCAGGAAGCAGAGCTTCATGAGAAGGAATGTAACATCAGGATTGGAAGAAGATTCATCAACGACCTAAGTTATGCAGATGACATAACCTTGCTTGCTGAAACTGAAGCACTTGCTACAGAAGGTAAAGGACTGTAGTCTTCAATGCATATTGAAGCTCAACATCAAGAAGACAATGATTTTCACCACTGGGACAATTGGCAACACCATGCTAAGTGGAGAAGAGATTGAGGTTGTTAACAACTACACCTTACTCAGCTCCACAATCAACACCCTTAGCATCAGCAATCAAGAAATCAAAAGATGAATTGCATTGGATTTATTTGCTATCAGCGACCTCTCCAGAGTACTGAAGAGCAATGATGTCAGTCTAGAGAGCCCTATCAAAACCCTTGTCTTCACAATTATTTGCTATGTATCAGAGACTTAGACAATGACTAAGGATGGCAGAAGATCAATAGATGTCTTCAAGTTGTGGTGATTCAGAAGAGTCTTGAACATATCATGGACTGCCAAGAAAGCAAATAGGTCTGTCTTGGAAAGGCTGAAACCAAGTTTCTCCTTGGAGGATAAGATTTTGAAGCTCCATCTCACATATCTTGGGAATGTGGCCAAGACAGACCATTCTCTGAAGGCCATCATGCTCAGAAGGGTAGAGGGGCAGCGCGAGACAGAAAAATCCCGGATGAGATAGATTAATAGAGTAACTGGGGTAATGATGGTTGGTGTGTCAGAAACATGGTTTCATCCTTTCCAAGACAGACCTGCTTGTTTCCTTGATTTTCCTTGGTATATTTAACACTCTTCTTCGGCACCACAACTCAATGGCATCAATTCATCTTTTGTCATTCTTAGTCACTGTCCAGCTCTCTGATGCATAACAAGTAATTGTGAAGACCATAGCCTGAATTAACTGTACCTTATTTTCTAGACTGACATCATAGCTTCTCAGTACTTCGGAAAGTTCTCTGACAGCAGATTTACCAAATGCAATTCATCTTTTGGTTTCCTGACTACTGGTGCCAAGAATGTTCATTGTGAAGCCAAGCAAGCTAAAACTGTTAACATCCTCAATCTCTTTTCCATCTACCATGGTGCTGCCAGTTGGACCTGTGATAAGAATCTTTGTCTTTTTGATGTTGAGCATCAGTCTCTATTGAAGCCTACAGTCCTTGACCTTCTGCAGCAAGTGCTTCAGTTTCAGCAAGTAAGATTGTGTCATCTGCATAATATAGGATGTTGATGAGTCTTCTTCCAATCCTGATGCCACATTACTCCTCATAAACCCAGACTCCCAAGAGATATGTTCTACATATAGATTGAAAAGGTATGAAGATATGATGCATCCCTGGCACAGTCCCTTCCTGGGTTTGAATAATACAGTATTTCTCTGCTCTGTTCTAAGGACTGCTTCTTGATCCAAGTATAAGTTTTGCCTAAGCACAGTCAAGTGCTCTGGTCATTCCTCTCAAGGTTAACCACAATTTGCTGTGATTCACAGAGTTAAATGCTTTTGCATAGTCAATGAAGCACAGATAGACATTACTCTGGGACTTTTGGTTAACTACTAAGATCCATCTGACATCAGCAATGTCCTATTCTAAACCATGGCCTATTCTAAACCCACCTTGTATTTTTGGTAGTTCTCTGTCAATGTACTGTTCCAATTGTTTCTGGATAATCTTTAGCGGGATTTTACTTGCATGTGATATTATATGATAATTTCCACACTGTAAGGTCATCTTTTTGAAATGGGAATAAATAAGGATCTTTTCAAGTCATTTGGTCAGACAGTTGTCCTTGAGATTTCTTGATATAATCTTGTGAGCATGTCCAAGGCAGCAACTGTTCATTGAAATATATCAGTTGGTATTCCATCAATTTATGGGGCTTTATTGTTATTTTAATTAATTAATCAAATTATTTATTTATTTATTTTTGTGCATTGTAAAAAAACCCCAAAACCAAAAGAAAATCAAAAGACAAATTGCATTGGAAAAATCTGCTGTCCAGATGACAGTACTCCAGAGTACTGAAGAACAATAATGTGAGTCTAAAGACTAACGTGTACCTGATCAAAGCCATGGTCTTTGAAATTAGTTGTGATGCATAAGAGAGCTGGACAATGACTAAGGATGATAGAATCGATGTCTTTGAGTTGTGGTCCTGGGGAAGAGTATTGCACATACTCTGCACTGCTGAGAGAATAAACAAGTATGGCCTAGAGAGGATGAAAACAGTATGCTCCTTAGGTAAGAGAATTTTGAGGCTACATACTCTGGGCATGTTGCCAGAAGGGACTCATCCTTGAAGAAGAACACCATGCTTGGGGGTGGTGCAGCACAAGAGAGGAAGAACCTGGATGAGATGGATTGACTCAGTTACTGGATAATAGGGATAGATGTGTCAGAGACAATGAAATTGGTTCAGGATCGTGTTCAGAGGTATTGTATATGAGGTGGCTATAAGTTGCCAGTGACTCGATGGCACACAACAGCAACAACAGAATATAATCTTAGGAAAATCCTGTTATTAAAAATATGCTAAGTGTACAATTTCTTTCTCTAGGAGATCATTTTTTCAAACACTTCTGTATTGTCCTAATTCAATAGAAATGCAATAAAATTGAGTATACACACACTTGAATGGTGCCAAGGAACACAGATTAGAGTATTAAAATGGCCTGGTCAGCACAGAAACAACTGCTTCTTAACTCCTAGTTGACAGACCCATATAAAACTTTGTTTATGAACTGATGAGATCAGAGATAATTGCCTAATATCTATCATATGCGGGACTACCTATATCCTCTCCAGTCCTTTAAAGATTGTAATTGTAGCTATTAGTTTAAAGTTGGCTTTTTTAGCCGTTACTTTAGCTCCCTCTGGGCTCCAACTACCTTAATGGCAGATCCATGGTCTTGCAAATCATCAACAGCAATGGGACAAGGAAAGAGCGCTTCCCACACTGGGTAACAAGACTTGAGGGAGATTGGAGAAAGACCATGTTGAAACAGAGACCCTGGTGATATTGGTGGAGAAACTAATTGCTATGGAGAAACTGTCGCAAGTGGTAACCAGAGGAGTCCTAAGATAAAGGCCATAGTTAAAGGTTTTGCTGTTCTTGTCAGACAATTAAGAAGAAGCTGATTTACAACTGCTCTGAGGTGAAACTTGTTGGATAATTGGAGACTAAGTGAGTAAATTGTGCCTTATGACTGCTGTGCTAAAACCGGAATTTGCATTGTGATATTTTCTGTCTCCCCATTCTCCACCTTATTCATCTATTAAACATCATTCTTGGTAACAACAACAAAAAAATATCAGTTGATATTCCATCAATTTATGGGGCTTTATGTATGTATTTCTTTATTTATTCATTCATTTCTGTATGTATGTATATATGTATGTATGTATGTATGTATGTTATGTATGTACATATTTATTTATTTATTTATTTTTGTGCATTGCACCATCAAATCAGATCTGACTGGTACAGGAGGAAATTGTCCCTCCTTCTCCAGCAGAGCATCTGATGGATTCGAACCAGGCACATCTGGGATTGCAGTGCAGCTTCTTGCCACTACGAGGGATTTTATTTTTTTTTGACAAGTCCTTCAGAGTAGCCTGAACTTTCTCCTTTATCACCATTGCCTTGTGACCATAAGTTATTTTTTGAGATTCTTCTGTATGTCTGTCAATTCTTTTTGGTACAATAACTGACTATTCCTTCCATCTTCTTTTAATGTTTTCCGGACCATTCAATATTCTATATATCATCAATAAGTATTGCAATTTGAGGTTTGTATTTGTTCTGCAGTTCCTTCAGCTTAAGAAATGCCAACCAAGTATTGCCTTTTTGATATTCAGACTCCAGTTATTTGCACATTTCATTATAATACTTTGCTTTGTCTCCCCGACTTGCCCTTTGGAATTTTCTACTCAGCTCTGTAACTTCTTGTTTTTTTTCCCTTTGCTTTGTCTTCTCAGTGCTGTAGTACAATATTCAGAATTTCTTCTGACATTCAATTTGATCTTTTCTTTCTCTTCTCTTTTTGTAATGACCTTTTGCATTCTTCATGGATGATATTCTTAATATCCTCCCATGCCTCTTCTGGTCTTCCTTCCTTAGTATTCAAGGTCTCAAACCTATTACTTTGTTGGTTTTAAAATTCAGGTGGCACAGATTCAAGATCAAATTTTTATTCCTATGTTTATGATCTGAATTTTTTTAGCTTTAATTTGAAGCCAACAACTCTGTAAGTGGTTCAAAATTGGGAAGGGCATAAGCCAGGGATGCATCCTATCTCCATACCTTTTCAACCTATATGCAGAACAGATTATCCAGGAGGCTGGGCTCTATGAGGAGAAATGTGGGGTCAAGATTGGTGGACGATTTATCAACAATCTGCGTTATGCGGATGACACAACCCTGCTTGCTGAAACTGAAGAGGACCTGAAGCACCTGCTGCAGAGGGTCAAGGACTGTAGCCTCCAATATGGATTGAGGCTCAATGTCAAGAAGACAAAGATTCTCACCACTGGAGCAACTGGCAACATCAGGATGGATGGTGAAGAGATTGAG
The DNA here is from genome assembly GCF_000299155.1 of Elephantulus edwardii. NCBI lineage: Eukaryota > Metazoa > Chordata > Mammalia > Macroscelidea > Macroscelididae > Elephantulus > Elephantulus edwardii. Next base: position 15,430,239 of record NW_006399808.1, on the reverse strand, counting down.
ATTGTACACAGCTTTAATTTGCTTGGCTCCACAGTCAACCGTCTTCGCACCAGTAGCCAGGAAGTTAAAAGGCACATTGCCATGGGAAAGTCTGCTGTTAGGGACCTCTCCAGAGTACTCAAGAGCAATGGTGTCTCCCTGGAGACCAAGGTGCATTTGATACAGGCCATGGTCTTCGCAATCACTTGTTATACATCAGAGAGTTGGACAATGACCAAGGAGGATAGCAGGAGAATTGATGCCTTTGAGCTGTGGTGCTGGAGAAGAGTATTGAGAATACCATGGACTGCTACGAAAATAAACGGATTCGTCCTGGAAAGGGTTAAACCGGGTGGCTCCTTGGAGGCAAGGATTCTGAGGCTCCGTCTAACATACTTTGGATATGTTGTGAGGAGAGACCAGTCCTTGGAGAGGGACATCATGCTTGGGAGGGTGGAGGGACAGCGCAGGAGGGGAAAGGCCCTCTATGAGGTGGATTGATTCAGTGACTGGGGTAATCGGGATGGGAGTGTCAGAGATAGTGCGATTGGCACAGGATAGAGCAGAGTATAGGGCTGTTGTACATAGGGTCGCTATGAGTCGCAAGCAACTCGACAGCACATAGTAACAACAACAGCTCTGCAAGAAATAATCACATGTATGGGTTAGTTCAAACTCATTAGCACATAGCAGCAACAGTTGTGTTTGTGTGTTTGTAGTGTTTTAGACATTTTTTATTACTACTTGTATGTCTATCTCTATGTATCTATAAATGTAGAGAGCTCTGTTATTAAGACTTAGTGGTAAAGTGTTACAAACTCAAAGAAAGGTATACTGTAGAAATCCATCAACTGCTCCAGAGAAGAAAGATGATAAATTGTTTCCCTGCAATTCATAGCCTCTGAAAACCCGCTGGAATGTCTGCTGTGGGTAGGCTCTGACTCAAGGATACATAACAACAACACAATGCATAAATATTTGTTTAAATATATGAATTAATAAATATTGTTTTTTCTCTGTATAAACATATTGCATATGCATGCACTTTATGTATGAATAAATGTGTAGTGTATTGATGAGTGAGAACCAATTCATAGCTCATTCTCCAGGGTGTTTCAGAGATAACTTATATCTCTTCTGTGGAGCAACTGGTTTTCTGCTTTCTAATCCACCAAAGCTCCTCACATTATACATAGATTGTCTGTGTGTGGGGGGGCACGAGTTATAAAAATAACTGTAGATTTGGTGGTTTGTTGTTATTAGGTGCTGTCCAGCTAAATACTACTGATAGCAACTCTCTGAACAACATATCTGAACCCTGTCCTATCCTGTGCCATCTTCATCACCTCCAACATGCTTGAGCTCATTGATGTAGTCACTATGTCTATGGAATTGCATTGCTAATGCAAAGGTTCACAGTTTGATCCCACAAGCTCCTCCACTGGAGAATTATTAACTATTTCCTCTCATGCCATTTATTGCCTCTGAGAAACCCACTGGAGGGTCAGCTATGGATCGATTCCAACATGAGGATACATAATGACAACTAAAAGAAGAATCTGCTTCAGAAAAAAAAATAGTCAAAATGTTCACAGAAAACAAAGATGATAATTCATCTCATTTATTTTGGACAGATAGTAATGAGAGATTAGTCCCTGCAGAAGGATATCATGCTTAGTAAAATACTTTCTTAATACTAGTGTGTTGGAACTGACTCGTAGCTGATACCAAAGCTATATATTGTACTGAAGATTGCTCACTTTCTCCTGTGGATTACTTGGTGCATTCAAACTACCACAAAGGTGCTGTCTTTGAATTGTAAGCAAAACTATACCACTATACTTTCTGACAAACAAGCTCCCAAACAAATCTCATAATCCATATTAGCTGATTTTAATTAACAAGATAAAATGATCACATGTAAAATAATAAGGGAAGTAACTGGACAATAGTAAGACTGGGAACCCTAGAAAATGAATTTATCTGAAGAACATAAAAATATCTATATTTAATAACTGAACATTTCTATTCAAGTCTACAGTTTACAATAATTAGGCATCAATATTTCTACCCACTTGTCTATTTGTCATATTTTAGTGGGTCATTTGTTGCTGTTAAACTGGTAGCTATGCCATTAGTATTTTAAGTACTAACAGCCATGGGATTTTTGATTGCTTCAAGAAATGTGAAAACTGAACAGTGAATAAGAAAGACTGAAAAATAATTGATGCATTTGAACTGTGGTATTGACTGACTATTATTATAAGTGCTATGAACTGCCAAAAGGAAAAATAAATTTAAATTGGAAGAAATGGAGATGGTGTTCCTTAGAATCAAGGATGGTGAGATTTCATCTCACGTACCTTGTGTATGCTACAAGGCTAGGTCAGTCTCTTGGGAAAGAGAATCAAGGGAGTGGGCAAAAAAAAAATAAGAAGAATAATATATTCAACAAGAAAGACTGACAAAGATGGGCTTTACGCAGGAGCAATGATGAAGATGGCATATGATGTGAGCTGCCTTGGAAGTACCTTACAGCAACAACATGGACCATCGCTTATCCTCAAAAAATTTGTCTCATATTGACAGTGAAAATCACTTAAAATTCCTAGCTGACTTCATTATAGATAACTCTATCACTAGTTAAAAGCAGTGTTAGCATTAATATGCTCTCTTCTTAATTGGATTATTTATTAGATTAATATGTATGGCAATTAGGCAAATCTAGTTAATAGTAAATGGTCTTAAATAAGGTAAGTAAGAATTGCATTCATATAAAAATACACTTATGGTTTACAATTCAAATTCTGTGCAATTGAAAGTATCAAGGAAACATGAAAACCTATTATAAAATATGCCAAGTTTTCTCACATAAAATATTAGTAAAACAAAATTGCTCTATGTCATAAATTTTTCAAACCCCATAGTGGAAAATATTAAGAAGAGACGTTGAATGTGTATATAATAAAATTTGTAGGAGATTTCAAAGTTTTTCATGGTCCAAAGTACCAAAGCAACTGGATTTCCAAAATTCTTGAAATTCTTCCTTTTTAGTCACTTCTTTAAGTTGGCTCAGATTCTTGAAACTCTCTTTAAAATGGCTTACTATTTCCATGTAGGAATTATTTAGGAATTCATTAACCTGGGATAGCGCCTCCATTTAGTTGACTGCTGTCCAAGAGATTATGGTCCTGTGAAGAAAGATAAAAGAACACATGTTTTCTGTGATTGAATCAAGTTTTAGAAACTTGGATATTTTAAAATTTAAACTTAGGTGCTAAACCAAAGTGGCTTCTCTTTTGTAGTTCAACACCACAAGCAACTCTGAGGAAAAGATGGACATTCTCCTGCTATGTGATTTTCAGACTGTAAAAACTCCCCAGAGAGTCAGCTATGAGTCATTTCTGACTTGCCTGCAGACAAAGAGAGAAAGAGTAAGAGTGTGTGTGTGTGTGTGTGTGTGTGTGTGTGAGAGAGAGAGAGACCTGATAATCATGCAGAAGACACTTGTGTGCTTTTAATATTTTTCATGCTTACTGTTGAGTCAATTTCAACTTACTAAAACCCTATTGAATGAATCAGAATTTTACTACAAGTCTTTTAATCTGTAATCTTTATAGAAGCAGATCATTAGGTCTTTGTTCCTGCAGAAGTCTTTACACATGCATTTGTGTTAGCAGTTGAATATTTAAGCACTGTGCCACCTGGGGTCTTTAAAGATCAATATGAATTTAGAAATAATATAACTAAAAAAAAATAATATAACTCAACAGGTTAGAAATTCAAGCTTAGTGGTCTTATTACTGTCCCTTTTGCGATTATTCATAGTTTATGCAATAATTATTTCTTTAAAAAGACCAAACAAATTTTTATATAATATTTATCTTTTATTTAAGTACAAAATTGTTGGAATGATACAAATAGAAAAACAAAGTAAATATTTACAAATACATTGATAACACTGAAGTTACATATTAAACCATATCGTTAAAGTCTTATGATTTACAAGTTGAATTATGGAGATGTCACAACATGGATATAACAGTTCACTATTGACCATGACATTGATGGGAAATGTAAGACCCAAGAGAAGGTACCAAAAACGTGCCAATTAATTCTTCTTCTTCTTCACTATTCTATAATCTGGTGCTCTTCAAGAATTAGTTCTTTGGGAGGTTAAGATTTAGAAGCAGCCAAAAGGGACAAGCCAAGAGTTGAGATAGTCATGTGATAGGTCCAATTTACCTCATTCTATTGACTATGTTATAGAATCAAGGTGGGTTTTGTTTTAATATTTGAAGACTATGAGCAATTTTTCATAAGCACACTAGACTCTGAACAGGGCATATTTGTTTTAGAATTACAATATTCTACCCAATGAAGAACTACTTACAAGGTTAAGATAAAAGAGAACTGATTGTGCTCATTTTTTTGCACATTGAAAGTCGTAAAGGGACTAATGATAAATCAAAATTTAAGGGCTCTAGTAATCCATCTTTGTTGCGTGGACCAGCATAAGGCCCAAGAGTCCAAGTCCTGAGATGGAAGCCACTCAGCTCAGCAGGCTTTCTTTCCCAAAAAAGGTGATCAAAATGAATGTAAGAACTATCAAACAGTCAACAGTCTTGGCACCAGTAGCCAGAAAATTAAAAGGTGCATTGCCATGGGAAAGTCTGCTGTTAGGGACCTCTCCAAAGTACTGAAGAGCAATGCTGTCTCCCTGGAGACTAAGGTGCGTCTGATACAGGCCATGGTGTTCACAATCACTTGTTATGTATCAGAGAGTTGGACAATGACCAAGGAGGATAGAAGGAGAATTGATGCCTTTGAGCTGTGGTGCTGGAGAAGAGTATTGAGAATACCATGGACTGCTAGGAAAGCAAACAGATTTGTCCTGGAAAGGGTTAAACCAGGTGGCTTCATCTAACATACTTTGGACATGTTGTGAGGAGAGACCGGTCCTTGGAGAAGGACATCATGCTTGGGAGGGTGGAGGGACAGCGCAGGAGGGGAAGACCCTCTATAAGGTGGATTGATTCAGTGACTGGGATAATCGGGATGAGAATGTCAGAGACAGTGCGATTGGCACAGGACAGAGCAGAGTTTAGGGTTGTTGTGCATAGGGTCGCTATGAGTTGCAAGCGACTCCACAGCACATAACAACAACAACAACAATCATTAATATTACATGAAAGTTAAATTTTTCTGAAGATCATTAAAACATGACTGAATCAGTACATTGACAGAGAACTGCCAGAAGTTCAAGCTGGGTTTAGAAGAAGTCATGCTACAAAAGATATCATTGCTGATGTCAGACGAGTTTTGGCAGAACACAGTGAATAGAAGGAGGATGTCTATCTATGTTTTATTAACTATGTTTAATCATTAGACTGTGGATCCTAAATAATTATGGATAGCATTGAGAATAATAGGAATCCCAGAGCACTTAATCGTGCTTCGACAAAACCTATGCTTAGCACAAGAAGCAGTCATTCTAACAGAGCAAGGAAACAGTGAAGAGTTTAAAATCAAGAAAAGTGTACGTCTGTATGCCCCAAAAATCATTAGGGAGGCTGGACTTTATGAAGAAGAAGTGGTATTTGGATTTGAGGAAAGCTCATCTACAACCTACAACATGCTGCTGTCACAATTAAGCTGTCTGAAAATAAGAAAAAAAAAGGACTTGAAATTCTTGCTGCAAAAAAAGTTGAAGACTACAGCTTTCAATATGGATTACAGCTCCTCATCAAGATGGAAAAAAAATCTTCACCACAAGACTGATTGGCAATATTATGATGTTGTGTGTTGTTAAGTGCTGTCGAGTCATAGGTGACTCATAGCGACCCTATAAAAGAAAGAGTTGGACACTTGTATAACTTTCATCCTTTCCCCGGGTTTATAGAGTTTCCGAAGGCAAGCTTTTTAGGAAGTGGATGCTACTCCTCCTTCCAAGCTTGTTTTAATCAGCCAAACACTGTCCACCATCGATAATCTTTCTCACATTTGGCACATCAGTGTCACAGTGTTCAGCTTCACAGAAACCATGAGTTACCTCTGTACAGCAAGTGGACGGACCAGGGCTATATGACCTAGAAGAATGTTTCACCAAAAACATTTAAAAACAGGCCCGAGGGACTGAGAAAAGAAAATGAGGTTGTCTATAATTTTGTCTTGGATCCTAAGGAAAAAATGGGACATGGGATCCCAAAGTCATGAGTGTCTCTTTAAAAGAGCCAAAGAGGGAGCTCTGGTGGCCTAGTGGCAAGAAGCTACACTGCAATCCCAGTGTTATGCAGTTCAAATCCACCAGAGGCTCTGCTGGAGAAGGAGGGGCAATCTCCTTCTGTACCAGTCAGATCCGATTTGACGATACACACGCACAAAATAATAAAAGAGTCAGAAAGAATGTAAATAGCACAGCCCCTCACTGCCATAGAGGAGAATGCAGATAAAGAGCCATAACCCAGCCCCATTGTCACTTCAGAACCACAGCAGCAACAAGAGATTAATTTACTCATTGCTAACTCATAGACTCACAGTTCTGATACCAATAATAAGGAAGTAACTTGGATAGTGAAAGAGGCAAAGAATATCACCCAGTACAAGTCCAGGTTTAAGCCCAAATTGCATGGCACAATTTCTTAACTCATCTGGGCTCTGGTTTAAGTTCAGCAGTAAAACACAAATTATCTAGCAAGGTTTGCCTCAGAACTGTTTTAATTCAGCTTCTCCTTCAAGCACCAGCAAGAACAGTGAAAACCATTAAATGTGGCTGATGCAAATACAAGAAATCTCAGTTGATATCTTGCCACAATTTCTCCACAGCAATGTCACACTCTCTCTACCACCATTACCAGGATCGTGCTTTTACTAGGACTTTGCTCCAGTCTCCCTCAAGTCTTGCCATCAAATCTTGCTTCCCAGTGTGGGAAGCACTCTTTCTCTCATTCCAGTTCCAAAGCTATTGATAATTTACAAGACTATGTGTTTGCAGTTAAGATAGGTAGAGAAAAGAGGAGGTAACTGTAATGGCTAAGAAAAGCCAACTTTTAAGCTAACATCACAGATCCACAATTCACATCCTTAGCATCATGAGCCAAAAAAACAAAAGACTTACTGCATTGGGTAGATCTACTTCCAGGATATCTCATTGTTAAGAAGCAATGATGTCAATTTAAAAACTACAGTACATTTGATCTTTTAAACTTTTTATGTATCTGAAAGGTAGATAATAGCTAAGAAGAACTGATACCTTTGAGTTGTGATATTGGAGAATATTGATTATTCCACGGATTGCCATGAGCAAAACCAAGTAACTCTTGGAGAAAGTATAGCATTGATTCTCCTTGAAAATGTTGTTGTTGTTGTTGTTGTTGATTGCCTTTAAGTTAAATGCAACTGATAGTGACCCTATGAACAAAAGGCCTGAAGCCCCTCTACATCAATATTTATTAAAGTTCATCGAGTTTCTGGAGGCATGTTGTTTAGGAAGTGGATGTCACTCCTGTTGCCAAATAGTGAAGCTTAATTTCATATTTTTTGCATGTTGTTAGGAGGGGCTAGTCCTTGGAAAAACTCATCATGCTTGGAAAGATGGAAAGTTAATGAAAGAAAGGAAGATTTTCAATGAGATTGATTAACACAGTGACTATTATAACAGGCTAAGTGTGTCAGAGAGGAGAAGAATGGCATAGGATAGGATAAGACTCGGCCATCGTTTGTGGATTTCCTATGAAGACCCAAGAACATGCAATTATGCTCATAATTTCCTTTATAGTAAAGCCTATAAAGGTAACAATTGTCAAAACAGAGCAGGGAAGCACTGCAAGGTTCAGGACCAGGAAAACATCTGTCAGGGATTCATCCTTTCTCCATACCTTTACAATCTACATGGAGAACATATCTTTTTTTTAATTATTATTAAATTTTATTAGTTTTAATGAACATTAAAAGAGATTTTGGGTTTTCATTCATTCATTGTTGCAAAGTTTTCTCTACCCTCCTCCCCAGTTCGTTCTTCTTCCCCCACCCCCGAATGTCTGTTTTAATTGTCCAATTGCCACAGTGCTTGTCAAAGCCAGTTCTGATTAATCTCCTTTGTCAGT
>NW_006399808.1:15405157-15408904 GCF_000299155.1 Elephantulus edwardii | reverse complement strand
AAACGTTTTTGGATAATTTTCATCAGAATCTTGCTGATATGTGATATCAATGATATTGTTCGATAATTTCCACACTCTTGGGTCACCTTTCTTTGGGATGGGAACAAATATCGATCTTTTCCCGTCAGTGGGCCAGCTGACTGTTCTCCAGATTTCTTGGCACAACTTAGTGAGCACATCCAGGCCAGTGTCTAGGTACACTGGAAAATATGCTGTTATGAACCTCTCCAGAGTGCTAAATAGCATTAACGTTTTTCTGGAAACCAACATGCATTTAATACAAGTCCTGGTCATCTTAATTGCTTGCTGTGCATTTGAAAGCTGGACAAAGAATAAGGATAACATAAGAAGAATCAGTGTTTTGAGTTGTGGTGTTGGAGAAGAGTATTGAATGTAACATGCACTGCCAAAACAACAAACGTATCTGTCCTAGAGAGGGTGAAAACAGGTTACTACTTGGAGGCAAGGATTTTGAATTTCTGTCTCACATATTTAGGGCATGATACCAGGAGGAGCCAGTCCTTGGAGAAAGACCCCTTATATGGAAGGATAGTTGATTAGAGCAGGAGTTGAAGCCTCTGAATGAGATTAATTAACACAGTGACTGTGGCAATGGGATCATGTGTGGCAAAGACAGTGAGGTAGGATAGGGCAAAGTTCAGACTCCTTATTCAGAGAGTTTCTATGAGTCATAGTCAATTCCACGGCACACAAAAGCAAAAACATGCCACACGGGATCTGTTCTCTGTGGAGTTTTTGATAGCTCTAATTTTCTTGAAATAAATGGCCAAGTCTTTCCTCTTAATATCTCTGGGTGAATTCAAAACCTCCAGTGTTTGGACTAGAGGTCTAGCATCCTAACTTTTCATACCATCCAACAGTTCCTTGAATTTGTGGTTGTGGAAGCAAGAGTGGCATCCACTTCCTAAACAACATGCCTCTTGAAACTTTGTGAACTTTGATAAATGATGATAGTATAGAAACACTTCAGGCCTTTTGTTCATAGGGTCGCTATGTGTCCTGGTCGACTCGACAGCAATCAACAACACAACAACACAGACGCTGCTAAGAAACAGACTAACATATCCTAGTTGTATTAAAAAAAAAGAGAGAGAGAATGTAAATCCAAGACATTGCCTTTTTGTCTATAGCTTTATATTGTTATATAATCTACATTTCCCTCAATATTATTGCTTATTTCACCTAAATAGATACTATTTATTAAGTATATCACTAAAGTACTTTACATGTTTATGTCTGAAACAAAAAAAAATCACAAGGACCCAATTCATTGCCATTGAATTAGAATCAATTCATAACTGACCCTTCATTGGATTTTGGTTTTGGAAACCAGTTGGTGGATTTGTAATGCCAGAGAAATATCATCTTTGGGTTAGCAGCACATCTGCCTACTATCTAGGCTACCAAAGCTTCCCGTTTTTGAAACTAGGCATATGAATATATGTTATAAGAAGAGAGTTATAGAATAGTAAATAATTATGAAAAAGTTGTAATGACAGCAGTGCATTTGAAGCTCCTAAAACTTTGTTGATGTAGTAAATTCAACTATTCCCACGGAATCTAAACTGAGTAATTACACAACACATTTATGAACACATGATGTTGTGCATCTTCTAGTTGGTACATACTCATTGCTGATCTTCCAGATGTTTTTCAGAACCTGTAATTCAGATAGGAGAAGATTACCTATCTTTTTCTTACAAAGTAGCTAGTAGATCAAAATCTTGGATCTTTGAGTTTGTAGCACAACTCCTAAACCACGAGGCAGCCAAAGTTTTTCTCTGCATATGTACATATATAATTATTATAAATACTTATAAATAGGGAGCTGTGGTTGCTAATTCTGTATGTAGTTGCACTGCTAGCCCAAGGACCTTGACTTTCTGATATATCAAATCAATTATCTGTTCCCTGGATGGACAATCTTGAAATGGTTAATTATACATCTTAATTTACAAAAGGAAAATAAGTTTTTAGGTACATGAGTTCTCTACCTAATGTGTTAGAACTCATATTTTATTCCAGCCAGTGTTTTTCCTATTGTACCATGCCATAATAAACAGTATTTTACATAACATAAGACTATATATTATTTCAAAATAAAATAATTTTCTAACATAATAAATTGTACTGTTTTAAATGGAATTATTTGTGCATGAAAATTGCATTCTGAGAAACAGAACTTGATAATGATAATTTTATACATTCCATTCTTTCATGATATTAAATCTATACTATAAAATTCTTGTATTCAAATGCTTAATTTAATTATTTATTAATTGAGCTGTAATTTGAGTATTTATACTATGTATTATACTCTGAGTCTTTCTTGAGCTTTGCATTATTAAGGTTTAATAATTAAGTATTAAAGTACAGCGTTCTATAAAATGAAGCCCACACTATAACATTAATGTTCTCACTGTATAAGTAATACCTCTGCAAGTACTAGTGGATTAAATAGATTCAAAATGTGGTTTTATTAAAACAATTAGTTTGTTGTTCATGAAAACAGTATTCTAAATTCAGATAATGTGAATACTTTCACTGCATTTTTAGGTATGTTTCTTCTTTCTTTCCCTACTACTTTGGAACAATTAAGTCTTAAAAAGGGACAAATTAACTTTAGAATACATACTTGAAATTACTCTAGGGACTTAAACTCTGACAAAAGATTAAAGAAGGATAATAGAAGAAAGGCAGAGTTTTTCATTTCTTATGAGCTGGTGCCTGATTTTCCTGAGGTTTTCATTAGGTTTACCTTCTGTTATTTCACATCTGGGTTGGTGCTTACTTTCCAGATTGTATTAGGATAGTTAATTTTACTATTGTATGTGGACTGTTAATTTGAGCCTTGTTATTTTCATAATAACTATTTTCTCTGAATTCAGGATGATCAGCAGGAATGCCAAATGAAAGAGATCATGATCAATCAAGAGGAGCAGAGTGTTTAAGAAGCTTTAGAAAATTAATATTGAACTGAAATCTGTTAAAAATGTTAAACTCTCTCTCTTTCTTGTTTGATCTGAAATTTATTTATGTCCCTTAGTTACACTAGAGATGATGTCAAATGACAGCATTGTGTTAAAATGCCTGTGTAAATTATCATAATGTGTTACAGACTTGAGACAGTTAACTCTGATCTCACAGAAGGAACTAGGCTAATGGAGAGATTTAGATTAGTAGCATACAGTTTGGAATTTTGCCTGTGAGTCAGAGAGTAGTTTAACTTTTATATGACACTACTATCGTATCTGTTGTTTTTGTTGTTAGGTGACATCCATTCCCACTCACAATGGCCTTATGATGGAAATTGTGTCTAATCTGCACCATCCTTGTAAAACTGTAAAATCTCTACTGTGGTCAAGCCCATTGTTGCAGATATTATGTCAAAATCTCCTTGGGATCTTCCTTTTCTTTGCTGACCCTCTACTTCTCTAAACATGATGTCCTTCTCCAGGAATTGATCCTTGTGAGGTAATTATGTGAGATAATGTCTCATTATCCAGGCCTGTAAGGAACACTCTAATGGTACTTCTTCCATGACAGATCTATTTGTTCTTTTTTTTTTTTTTTTTTGGTACTCTTTGCCAACACCACAGTTCAAATACATAAGTTCTTCTTGGGTCTCTGTTATTGCACAGCTTTCATATACATATGAAGCAACTGAAAATGCAAAGGCTTCAGTTATCTGCACCATAGTTTTTAAACGGCTATCTCCCTCCCTCC
>NW_006399808.1:15398422-15405057 GCF_000299155.1 Elephantulus edwardii | reverse complement strand
TTTTTTTAAAATTTAGGTTGTTTATTTTTCATTTCAATGAACATCTACAGAGATTTTGGGATTCCGTTCATTCATTGTTGCACCCTTCTCCCCGCACAAACCCCTCCCCCCTTCCCCCCCAAGCTTGGTTTCTTGATTGTTGCTTTCATGGGTATTGATATTGAATCCAAGTAAAATTAAATTCTTCACAATTTCAATATTGTTTCCATTTATTATGATTTTATTGGTCGAATTGTGAGGATTTTTGTTTTGCATTAATAATAATGCATATCAAAAGTGGTAACCTTTAAGTTTCATCAGTAAATCTTTCAAGTTATCTTTGTTTAAGTAAGAAAAGTATGTCATTTGTATTTCACAGGTTGTTACAAAGTCTTCTAATACTGGTATCATGTTATTCTTCATATAGTGTAAGTTCTAAAATTATTTGCTCAGCATGCCAATTTTACACATAGAGTAAAAAGATAATATATAAAGATAATACATACCTTTCCAGATTTTAAAGCACAATATCTCCTTGTTTTAGTTGAACAACTATTTATTACTCTATTTACGTGTCCTGGAGGGGTACAAATAAATGTTCTAGAATATTCATTATTCAAACTTTTATCCAAAATTTGTTGTTGATCTATAGAATTAATTATTATTAGATGTTTTTTGATGACTGTTAAAGCACAAGTAAACATTTTTCTGATACTTCCTGCTGTCAGTCAACATCCATCTGGCATCAGCAATATTTCTCTTTCCATGTCCTCCTCTGAACCCAACTTGTATTTCTAGCAGTTCCTTGCTGATGTACTGTTGTCTTTGTTGTCTTTAAGTACTGTTGAGTCAACCACAATTTATATCAATGCTATGAACAATAATAGTTCAATACCTTGCCCTTTCGCATGTCATACTCTCAGAATGAATAACAAAACCACAAAGTCTCTCAGTATGTTGCCTACAAAAGACATAACTAAGAAACAAGGAAGGGGTAGGCTAAAATCAAAGGCTGAAAAATTATGTACTAAGCAAATGGTATGCACAACAAAGCAGGAATGGCAATACCAATTTCTGATGAAATAGGTTTCAGGATGAAAAATACCATGAAAGATAAGGAAGGGCTCTACATAATGAGTAAAGGCACAGTAGATCAAGAGGAAATAACCTTGGTTAATATCTATGCACTAAATGATCGACCTACAATAAACAATCACTAACAGAGTTAATAAGAGAAACAGACAATATCACAGAGGGAGCAGGAGACTACACCGAACAAAAGACAGGTCAACTTGAAAGAAACTCAACAAAGATGTGGAAGAGCTAAACTGTACACTTAACCAAGTAGACCTCATAGACATATTTAAGGAACTTCACTTAACTAAAACTCAGTTTACTTACTTCTCAAGTGCACAATTGTACATTCTCTAAAACTTATAATAGAACACAAAACAAGCTTCAATAAATTAAAAACATATTGAAATTATACAAAATGTCTTCTCAAACTGCAACACTAAGTAGTTGCTATTGTTGAGCACTGTCAGTCAAACTGACCCATAGATGACCTTCCAGTGGATTTTCAGAGGCAATAAATCTAGGGGAAGAGATTTTCCATCCTTCTTCCAAGGAGTATCTGGTAGATCCAAACTGTGTGCTTTCAGAATTGCAACACAACTTCTTACCAATAGGCCAACAAGTAGAAATTAACAAGAAGAGAATACAAGGTAAAAAAAAAAACAACACAAACAAACAAACAAAAAAAATTGCCACTTAAGCAGAAATTAAATAGTATCCAGCTTGAATACTACTGAGTTGTGGGAGGAGAAAAAAAAATCTGAAAGAAGAAATTCCTCAAAACAAATGAAAATAAAATACAACATACCAAACCCTCTGTAGTATAGACAAGGGTGATTTAACAACAACAACAACAAAAATCAATATAATTTATCACATTAACAAAGCAAAGAACAAGAACCACATGAGACTATCAATTGATACAACAAAGCTTTTAGACAAAATACAACAGCCTTTCCTGATTAAAACACTTGACCAAATAAGAATAGAAAGAAATGTCTTCAACATAGTGATAAGTATATATGCAATCCCAAGAGCCAACATCATTATCAATGCAGAAAGACAAAGCAATTCCTTTGTGAACAGGAACTGGACAAGGATGCCCTTTATCAGTACTCCATGTCAATATTATATTGGAAGTATTTAATATAGCAATAAGAGAAAGCAATAAGAAGCATCCAAATTGGCAAAAATGTGGTAAAACTGTTGCTATATGCAAACAATATGATAGTGTACACAGAAAAACCCCAAAAATTCAGTGAAAAAAACTGTTAGACCTGTTGTTGTTATCAACAACAATAACAGGCCAAAATAGTAAAGTGGCAGGATACAAGATAAAGGTACAAAAATTACCAGGATTTCTCTACGGTTACAAAGAAAACACAGAAAAGGAATCTTAGTAAACAACACATTTACAGTAATCAGGCATAAAAAAATTGGGAATAAATCTAACTAATGATAGAAGAGATCTATAAGGAAAACAATAAAACACAAGAAAAAAATTTGATATTGTTATTGTGTACAGTCAAGTAGGAATTGACCAATATCTGGCTCTCCAGTGGATTTTTGGAGGCAGTTAATCACACAGGAGATCCATGTTTTTTCCACCCTGCAACTGGTGAATTTGAATCATGTGCCTTTGGGATTTCAGTGCATCTTTTTTACCTTTATGCCACTAGAGCTTCTTATAAGAGACAATAGAGATCTAACCAAATTAAAAAAATATTTCCTGTTCATGGATAAGAAGACTTTGTATAGTGAAAATGTCATTTCTAACACAAAGAACCTGCATGTGCAACATAGTCCTAATACAGAAACCAAACTCACTTTTCGAAAAAAAACAGAAAATTTAATTAGCAGATGTATTGGAAAATGAAAATACCTCGAGTAAGTAACATAAATATGAAGTGGGAGGCATAGCACTACCTGATCTCAAATCATGCTATACAGCTGTGGTAACCAAAACAGAATGGTATTGGAACAGTGACATACACATCGACCAATGAAACAGAATCAAGAATTCAAAAATTAATACATCTACTTATTATCTGTATGCCGAGCAAATTATTTGAGAAGCTGGACTGTATGAAGAAGAATGTGGCGTTAGAATCAGAGAAAAACTCATGAACAACCTGAGTTATGCAAACGAAACAAATTTACTTGGTGAAGGCGAGGAGAAGGATTGTAAACACTTGCTGTAGAATATCAGGGACTATAGCCTTTGTTTTGGATTTAATCTCAACCTCAAAAAACAAAGGGCCTCATCACAATACCAACAGTCAACAGGAGAAAGTATTCAAGCTGTAAATTATTTCATCTTGCTTGGATCAACAATCAACACCCTTGGTAGTAGCACTCAGGAATTCAAGAGACCTATTACATTGGGCAAGTCTGATGTCAGAGACCTTTCTAAAATGCTGGAGAGCAATATGTCAGTTTGAAAACTACGGTTCACCTGATTTAGGCCATGATCCTCTGAATCACCTGCTACACATCAGAGAGCTGGACAATGAATAAGGATGACAGAAGAAGTGTTTATGCCTTTGTATTGTGGTGTTGAAAAAGAGTATTTAATATTTCATGGACTGCCAAATGTACAGATAGATATGTCTTCAGCAGCCGGAATACTCCTTGGAGTCTTTCATGTTTTGGGCATGTAGCAAGGTGATACTATTTCTTGGAAAGGGACATCATGCTTGAAAAGATGGAGGGTCAGAAAAGGAGAGGAAGACACCTAATTACATGGATTGCTATGATGACTTCACCAATAGGTTCCAGTGTGCCAAAGGGGATAAGGATGACACAGATTAGGGCACAATTTGAGTTGGCTCTTCAAAGGAATGCTGAGTCGCACTCTGCTTGATAGCCACTGGCAATAACAAGGTACAATCAGTTGGTATTTGATAAGGAATTAAAATGCATCAAATGAGAAATGGCAATTTCTTCAGAAATAGTGGTGACAAACCTGGAAATGAACTTACAGAAAGCTGAAACAGCGCTCACTTATCACGCCATACACAAACACCAACTCAAGGTTGAGAGGTCTAAAGCCTAAAACTCTTAGGAATATAAGTGACAAAATGGGACCAAACTTAGAAGCTCAAGCCCATGGTATAAATAAGTTTGCCAATATAGCCAGAAATGCATAGCCAGGAGGAGATAAAATCAACAAAGGAGCTTTCTAAAAATTAAGAAAACCTACAAATCTTGGGGGAGAGGGACATTTGACAAGACACCTCAGACACAAATCTTGTTACAAAATGTTACAGAATACTGCAGGGTCTCTACAAGAAAAAGACTGCTAAACTAATAACAAAAGAAGCTAAAGACTTGGGAAGATTTTCTTCATAAAGGAAGACATATGCAATGGTCACAAAGTATAACGAAAAGTGCCAAGAGTTGGAGTCAGAAAATCAAAAGCAAGTTCACTTGTTATTTCTCAAGTTATAAAAAAACAACCTGAAAAACAAATTCATAAATTGAATTAAAATATTGTCAGAAAATCAAAAGGAACAAGCTCACTTGGCATTTCTTAAGCTGAAGAAACTGAACAAATTTCTGAGCCTAGAGTTGTAATACTTAAAAGATGCTGAGGGCAGAATATTGAATGACCCAGGAAGCATCAAAAGAAGATGGAAGGAGTACACAGAATCACTATATCAAAAATAATTAGCTGAAACAGAAGAATTTCATGAATTACATATGATTAAGGGGCAATGGTGATATAGGAGGAAGCCCAAGCTTCTCTGAAAGAATTGGCAAAAACAAGGTCTCAGGAATTGATGAAATTGATGAATTGACATATTTCAGCAAGCAGATGTTTTCCTGGACACGCTCACCAGTTTATGCCAAGAAATCTGGAAGACACCTGTCCAACTGACTGGAAGAGATCTATATTTGTTCCCGTTCCAAAAAAAAGGTGACCCAACAGAATGTGGAAATTATTGAACAATATCAGTGACAACACATGCAAGCAAAATCCTGCTGAAAATTATCCAGAAATGACTGGAACAGGAAGTACATCAGCAGAGAATAGCCAGATGTGCAATCTGCGTTTAGAAGAAGCTGTGGTACTGGAGACACCATAGGCAAGACTAGATGGATTTTGGCTGAAAGCAGAGAGTACCATAGGAATGTCTGTTTGTGTTTTATTGCCTATGCAAAGGCATTTGACAGTGTGGATCTCATAAAATTGTGGCTTACCTTAAAAATAATGAGGATACCAGAACACTTAATTGTACTTAAGTAAAATCTATACTTGGACCAAGAAGTAGTAGTTAGAAGTGTGGAGAGAAACACTGCATGGTTCAGGATCAGTGTGTGTAATTTATGCATCTGATCTCCTTATCTTTTCCATCTATAGGCAGAACAGATCTGTCAGGAGTCTGGACTTTATGAGGTGGAATATGGCACCAGGATTGGAGACAGATTCATCAACAATCTGTGCTATGTAGATGGCACACCTTGCCTGCCGAAACGAAGGAGGACATGAGCCATTTGCAATAGAAGGTCAAGGACTATAGTCTTCAATATGAATTGAAGCTCTACACCAAGAAAACAAAGACCCTCACCATTGGCGAAATTTACAAAATGTGTTGGTTGAGAAGAGATTGAGATTGTTAACAACTTTAGCTGGTTTGGTTCCACAATCAACAATCTTGGCACCAGCAGTCAGAAAAGCAAAAGGCAAATTACATAGAGAAAGTCTGTTGTTAAAGATTTCTCTAGAGTACTAAAGAGCGATGCTGCCAATATGGAGGCTAAGGTGCTCCTGATCCAGACTATGGTCTTCACAATTATTTGTTATGCATTTGTTATCTGGACCAAAAAAAAGTAAGGATGATAGAAGAATAATTGATGCACTTGAGTTGTAGTGCTTGAGAAGAGGGTTGAAGATAATGTGGACTGCCAGGAGAACAAACATTATGTACTAGAGAGGGTGAAACCAAGCTGTTCTCTGGATTTTGAAGCTCTGTCTCACATACTTTGGGAACATGGCCAGGAAGGACCAATTCTTGAAGAAGGACATCATGCTTGAGAGGGTGAAGGACAGAGCAGAAGAGGAAGGCCCAGGATAAGATGGGTTGACTCAGTGACTAGAGAAATGGGATTAAGTCTGTTGGAGAAGAGAAGATGGGCTTTTATGAAGAACTTGGCATCAAGTTTAGAGGAAGACACACAAACAATCTACATTATATTGATAATATAACCTTGCTTGCCAAAACAGAAGCATTTACTGCAGAAGATCAAAGCCTTCAGCCTTCAGTATGGATTACATCTCACCATTCAGAAAACAAATATCCTCAGCACTGGGCCAAGCAGCAGCATCATGACAGATGAAGAAAAAAAAAAAGGATGAATACCCACAATCAATACCTTTGGCACTGGCAACCAGGAAATCATAAAACTAGGTTGTTGTTGTTATGTACCATCGAGTTGCTTGCGACTCATAGCGACTCTATGTACAAGAGTTCTATACGCTCCTCTATCCTGTGCCAACCTAGCCATTTCAAATGCACTTGTTCCCACTTCTCTAGTCACAGACTCGATCCATCTCATCAAAGGTCTTCCTCTCCTTCGCC
>NW_006399808.1:15394728-15398322 GCF_000299155.1 Elephantulus edwardii | reverse complement strand
CAAAGCCAGTTCTGATTAATCTCCTTTGTCAGTGTGTCCTTTGCCATTCCCTATCACTCCTCCCTGAGAAAGACTTCATCCTGATTCATAAGGAAAAGGGGATGGCGTATTCTCTTAGCTACTTCCTGCTGAAAAGGGACGCTGTAGGTTTCATGGTGAAGATCTTCTCTCACTACTCTAAAGGGCCCCTTTGGCAGTAGGAAACACATAGACTATTACAGAGATTGATTTTGGAATTTAGTTGCACTGTTATCAATTGTGCTTAGCCGTACATGTTCATATCCTTGAAGATGTATCATGGAAGTGTTTTCCCTCTTTTAACAACTGGAATCTAGAGGGAAGAGAAAAGACCACCAAATGGCCAAAATTATTGGGGCACCTATTGCTGCCAGTTTAGGGCCTGTGTCAGGAAAAGGAAGTCTTACTCATATACAGTGCCACCCAAAGGTAATAAAGGAGGTCAGAATTGCTTCCACTGTGGAAAGCTGGGCCACTTCAGTAGACAGTGTCACAAACGGATAGGCAAGGGAATAGAGAGGAAGCTCCCACTCACTTGCTTTAAGTGTGGCTCTGAAGGACACTTGACCAAGGTAGCCCACATCAGGTCCTCGTGCCAAAACATATCTTAAAGAGGAGTGTGGCATCAGAATTGAAGAAAGACTCATCAATAGCCTGTGTTATGTAGATGACACAACCTTGCTTGCAGAATGTGAGAGGATATGAGCTGCTTGCTGCAAAAGTTCAAGGACTGTAGACTTGAATATGTACTGGAGCTCATTATCAAAATAAACAAAGATTCACACCACTGGGCCAAGTGGCAGCTTCATGATGTATGGAGAAGAAATTGAGATTGTTGATACCTTCAGCTTGCTTAGCTCCACAATCAACACTCTTAGCACCAGCAGTCAGGAAATAAAAAAAGTTAATTACATTGGAAAGTTTGCTGTCAGGGACATCTCTCACAGTACTGAAGAGCAACTATATCAGTCTGGAGACTAAGATGTGCCTTGTCCAGGGCATACTCTTCTCAATTACTTGCTATGCATCCAAGAGATGGACGATAATTAAGGATGATACAGGAGTTTGAGTGGTGTTGATGGAGAAGAGTGTTGAACATACTATGGACTGCCAGGAAAGCAAACAGTTTTGTCCTAGAGAGAATGAAACCAGACTGCTATTTGAAGGCAAGTATTTTGAAGCTGTGTCTCACATAATTTGTTCAAATAGCCAGGAAGAAAGAACCAGTCCCTGTAGAGAAGCATCATTCTTGAAAGGGTGGAGGTACAGTGCAGGAGGGGAAGACCCCAGATAAATTGGATTGACTCAGTGATGGGGGAAATGGGATTAAGTGTGTTGGAGAGGATGAGATTAGCTCAGGATGGGACAGGGTTCAGAATTAATGTACATGGGGTCACTATGAGTTGAAGGTGACTCAATGGCACATAAAACAAGAACATAAGTCAATATCTGTAGATGAACCCTTATAGCACTAAGTGATAGAGAAGGATAGTAAAATTAGGCTGACCATTGGGCCACCTCTTATCAATTTGAAGAAGACAAAGTCATTGCTTTATTAAGTAGAGAGAGGCCCATGTAAAATTTTATTGAAATAAGTTCTTTTTTAAAGCAGGAACAAAAGTGAGTAAGTCCACTATTTTCCTGATATCATTGGAAAAATAGATCTGTTGGCCAGATTACACATAGATTAGGTGTAGAACTAGCCTGGAACACAGATGGGTTTTTCTATCCACAATTCTTTTAAACTTCACAATGAACAACCTAAAAATAGTCATTATTTTAAGTAGTATTTAATAATAGTAGCTTAGCTGGTCAACATTTTATTTTGGCTACAACACAGTGACATGGCTATTCAATCAGCTGCATTTACTGAGTCATCTAACTGTCTTAATTTACTAAACAACTCACTGCTGCTAATGCCAACCAATTAATTTTTAATGTGTTGTGATGAATTTGGTCATAAATTAATCTTAAACCCTAGTTCTTCTCTTTCATGGGATACGTTATTGTGGTTTTTCTTTGAGAGTAAATTGTGTGTGTGTGTGTGTGTGATTTCAAGAAAAGTGTACAGAAAAGTTGGATTTCCAGGCTGCTTTTTGATAAATTTACTTCATCTCAAGGAGAGGTAGCTCTTCTTGGGATGAAGGATTGGTATCACTGCTTGGCCATATTTTTTAATGTTATTTGTTTGTATACCTGGGTGCATGCATATTTCCCTGTTTATTTTCTCATTGCTGACATGAACTTTTAGGAGACAAAGCCCTGGTTTAGTAAGATGGTGGAGGGCTGCAACCACAGCCCTCAGAGCAGGCCTAATGGAAGCAAACATACTTTTATTAGTTGGAAGTGTGCCAATTTTCAAATTTGTTTAAAAGGAAAAGGAAATTTTTTCCTTACTGCTTATTCTCTTTCTAAACATCTTGTAAAGGCCTCTTTTTCATCTTTTATTGCAGGACATTATGAGGATGGCAGAAATTAGACATTCCCGGGCATTTGAAAATCTAAGTGTTTTGAAAGGTATATTACTTTTTCCACTGGAACTTAATGTAATGAGAAATGTTTTACAGACACTCTAAACTATAAAAACACAAACATCTTTCGTGTGTGGCATTTTTTTTCCAGTGGAGAATTAATCTCTAAGTAGATTGATTCCTCTATGGCTGCTACATGCTGGACCACGTTTGGCCAGGCTTCTGCCTCTTCTTGGCTCCTTTTTCTCCTAACTGGTCTTTGCATTCAGTTTTGTTCCTTTAAATCTGTCCTTTTTTCTTATTTCCCTGCTCTAACTATTTAACATTTTATTAGTTTGTGCTCATATATTAGTAGACATTTTTTTCTTTCAGATTTGCTTTGACTATTTTTGCATTCCTTCTGGAATTTTTTTCTTCTTATATTCTGGCTATGGTGGGTGCTAAGGAATCGGCTCCAAATCACAACAACCTTATGTGTAATACAAGGAAATGTTGCCAGTTTCTGCAGCAGCCTCACAGTCTCTGCTGTGCTAAGTCTATTGCTGCAACCCCTAGGTCAATCCATCTTGTTCAGTGCCTTCTTCTATTTTGCTGACTCTCTACATTACTGAGCATGATATCCTACTCCAAGGACTGGACTCTCCTGATAACATGCTTAAAATATGTGAGACAAAGTCTCAACATTTTAACTTGTAAAGAGAAATATGACTACACTTCTTCCAAGAGAGATTTGTTTGTTCCTTTGAAGATCATATTAAAGTCACTATTCTTTGCCAACAATATTATTTAAAGGCATAGTTTTTTCTTTCATCTTCCTTATTTTTGAACTTTCACGTGGATACAAAGGAATTGAGAATACCGCATCTGAGTCACATACAGCTTTGAGTCCGCAAAATCCTCTATTCTCTAGCACTTTCAAGAGATTCTTAATGACTGACTTGCTCAACACAATACTTAGCTTGGTTTCTTTTTTTTTTTTTTTTTTGTTTAGTTACATTTTAATTCTCAAGGTGACTTTTTTGCTTTTTAACATTTTATTTGGTTTTTTTATTATTAAATTTTTTTAGTTTTAATGAACATTTAAAAGGATTTTGGGTTTTCATTC
>NW_006399808.1:15382263-15394628 GCF_000299155.1 Elephantulus edwardii | reverse complement strand
TTCAATTATTGACCTTCAAGTCAAATTTTCCCAACATACGTTTTTAATATGTATCTTCACTGATGCTTTTATGAGTCCTGATTGTAGATACAAGTAAAATGAAATGTTATGCAACTTCAATCTTTCCTTCGTATGTTGAGATGTTGCCTATTGGTTTAATAATGAGGTTCTTTGTTTTTTAATGTTTACATACAATCCATATTGAAGATCCTTCTCTGATCTTCTGCAGCAAGTCCATAAATTCCATAGTAATGTGTTTTTGTTTAATTAGTTTGTGTGTATAATGTTTTCTTTGTAATGAAATAAATATATTTAAAATCTGTTACTTTTCATGGATCATAACAAATTATGGATAACATTGACAAGAATAAGAATCCAAGAATATTTGTGTTCACACAAAACCTATATCTAAATCAAGAGGCTGTTCTGTGAATAAATCAAGGAAACACAACATGGTTTAAAATAATGAAAGTTATGTGTCAGTGTTATATCTTCTCTCCATATTAATTCAATCTATATACTAAAAAAGTTATTTAAGAAGCTGAAATCTATGAAGAAGAATGTGCAATCAGGATCAGAGGAAGACTCATCAATAACCTACATTATGCGAATGATACAACCTTAATTACTGAAAGTGAGAAGGATGTTAAGTGCTTGTTATAGAAGATCAAAGATGACATCCTTCAACATAGATTACATTTCAATATCAAGAAAGTAAAAATCCACACAACTGGACCCATAAGCAGCATGAAACTGTCAATGACTTCATTTTACTTGGATCCACAATCAACACACTTTTTATCAGTACTTAAGAGAGCATCAAATATGTGGCATTGGAAAAGTCTGAAGTCTGGGATTTCCCCAAATTACTGAGGAAAAAGAATGTCAGTTTAAGGACTAAGGTGAGCCTGATTCAGACTACAGTCTTTTCAATCACTTGTTATGCATCTGAGAGCTGGAAAACTAATAAGTATGACAGAGGAAGTGATGACTTTGAGTTGTGATGTTGGAGAGGAACACGGAATATCTCACAGATTCAAAAAAAACCCAAACAGATGGTTTCTTGGAGAAAGTATAGTTGGAGTATAATTCTTTGAAGTAAAAGATGATAGAACTTTGTCTTATATTTGGGTATGTTGTTAGGAGAGGTTATTATGGATTTTTTGTTTTGTTTTTTTTATTTTGAAGTAACCTTTTACTTTTGTGACCTTAGATTTTTGAAAAGTTACAAATATTTTTTGTCTACTATACTAAAACCCAAACACTCAAACCAAAATCAAAACTCATATTCATTGTCATAGAGTTGGAACTGAGTCATAGTTGACCTTCCATTGAGATTCTGAGGCTGCAAAACAGGCAAGAGGAGATGGCATCTTTCTCCTTTTTTTGAAATTTTTATTTTATATTGGTTTACTTATAAAGTTCATACACAATCCTTCATTCACGTTGTGTTTCATACAATCATTCTCGTTCTTTAAATTTCATAAAATTAATCACCATTTGATTAAGCCCACTAACGCCCTGTCATATCAGGTCCCCCCTGGATCTTTCCAATTTTCTTCACCCCTTCCTTCTACCCAAGAAATTGTTCAACCCTGTGACTTTACTCCTACCCATCCTCAACCCCTTTGCTCCCACATTTTCTTCCCTTGAGTCCCAATACGTGTTTTACTAGTTATCTATAATTTCTAATTCCTTCTTGAAATACAATGTTGTGAATGACAATATCCATTTGTATATAAGGAAGATCTGTTAATATCATTCAAATATATGCAGCAACAACCACAGCCAAAGAGGAGAAAATAGAGAACTTCTATGAACTTTTACAGTCAGAAATGGTTTGAACGTGCAACCAAGATACATCAATAATAATGGGAGAGTGGAATGCAAAACTTAGGAACAGGGAAGAGAGTTTAGTAGTTGGAAAACATGGACTTGATTACAGAAATGAAGCTGGAGATAAAAGGATAGAATTCTACACAATCAATAATTTATTCATTACAAATACCTTTGGCGAATATACCATGAACTTTCCTTTTAGTCTACACAGGAATCAGATGGATTGTATCTGTAGGGGGCAAAACATCACTGCAGAGAGTCAATATCAGCTGTGCAAACAAGGCCAGGTACTGATTGTGGAACAGACTATCAACTACTTACATGTAAATTGAAACTGAAGCGTTATAAAAGAAAATCAAATTCACAAGAAGAAAAGTGTGACCTCTAGTCTATCCTACCTGAATTTAAATAACACCTCAGGAATAAGTTTGAGGCCTTGAACACTAATGAGAAAAGACCAGATGAGCTGGGGGAGGATATGAAGAATATCATTTATGAAGAATACAAAAGGTCACACACAACAAAAAATATTGCACTAGAGTGACAAGAACCCAAAAGCAAGGGGGGGAAATCAAGAAGAAAATAAATAGAACATTTCAAAAGACAACTAAAGAAGAAAAAAAAACCACACCAAAATATTATAATGAAATGTGAAAAGAAATGGAATCAGAAAATCAAAAGGGAAGGACTTGTTCACCATTTATTAAATTGAACTAACTGAAAAACAACTTTAAGCCTCTAGTTGCAATACTTAAGAAGGCCATGGGCAGAATGTTTAAAGATCCAGAAAGCATTAAAATATGATGGAAGGAGTATACAGAGTCATTGTATCAAAAAGAATTGCTGATACAGAAGAATTTCATGAAACATATGCTGAAGGAGGTAGTTCAAGTTTCTCTGAAGGAATTGGCAAAAAAACCAAGGTACCAGGAATTTATAGAATACAAATTGGCATATTTCAATAAACACATGCAGCCTTGGATGTGCTCACTTGGTGTGCTAAGATATCTGGAGAACAACTACTTGGTCAGCTGATATGAAGAGATCCATATTTATTCTCATTCCAAAAGGAAAAAAAAGTGATTCGAAAAAGTGTGGAAATTATTGAACAATATCACATATAAGTAAGATCCTACTGTACATTATCCAAAAATAACTGGAACAGTACATCAACAGAGAGTTGGTGGATTTGCAAGCAGGGATTAGAAAAGGTTGTGGCACTAAGGACATAACAGTCAATGATAGATGCATCTTAGCTGAAAACAGAGAAAAATAGAAGAATGTCTACCTGTATTTTATTGCATACGCAAAAGCATTTGACTTTGTGGATCACAACAAATTGTGACCAACCTTGAGAAAAATAGGAATCCCAGAGCACTTAACTGTGCATATATGAAACCTATACTTGGACAAGGAAACAGTCATTAGAACACAGCAAGGACACTACTTAATTTAAATTCAGAAATTCAGAAAAGATGTATGTCAGAGGTATATCCTTTCTTCATGTCTTCTCAATCTATCTGTGGAAGAGACTATTCAGGTGGCTGAACTTTATGAGGCAGAATGTGGCATCAGGTTTAGAGGAAGACTCATCAATAACCTGCACTAATCAGATGAAACAACCTTGCTTGCTGAAACTAAGGAAGATATGAAGCATTTGCTACAGAAGGTAGACTGTTGTCCTCAATGTGGATTAAACCTCAACATGAAGAAAATAAAGATTCTCACCACCACTGGTTCAGTTGGCAGATGGAGAAGAGATTGAGATTGTGAACAGCTTCAGCTTGCTTGACTGTAATATCCAGGAAATTGGTATTATTGGTACCAGGATATTGGTACCAACATCCAGAAAATCAAAAGACAAATTGAACTGGAAAAGTCTCCTGTCAGGGACCTTTCCAGAATACTGAGAAGCAAAGATATCAATCTAGACATAAGGTGTGCCTAATTGAGGCCATTGTCTTCCCAATTATTTGGTGTACATCAGACACCTGAACAATGAGTAAGCATGATAGAAAAAAAATCAATACCTTTGAGTTATGATACTAGAGATAAGTGTTGGACATACCATGGGCAACCAAGAGAATAAACATATCTGTCTTGGAGACAGTGAAACAAGTTTCTCCTCGAAGGCATGAAAAAGACAAATTGCACTGGGAAACTCGGCTCCTCAGAGATGTCTCCCAAGTACTGAAGAGCAACGATGTCAGTCTGGAGACTAAGATGCACCTGATACAAGCCATGGTCTTTGGAATTACTTGCTATACATCAGAAAGCTAGACAATTACTAGGGATGATGGAAGAATTGATGCCTTTGAGCTGTGGTGGCTAGAGAGGAGTATTGTATATACTATGGATTACTAGGAGAAGAAACAAGTTCGTCCTGGAGAGGATGAAGTCAGGCTATTTCTTGGAGGTAAGAATTCTGAAGCTTTATCTGACATACTTTGGACATGTTGCAAGACGGGATTAGTTCTTGGAGAGGGACCTCATGCTTGGGAGAGTGGAGTGACAACACAGGAGAGGAAGACCCTGGATGAGGTGGATTGATTCAGTGACTAGGGTAATAGGGTAGGTGTGTCAGAGACAATAAGATTGGCATGGGATGAGCAGGGTTTAGGGCTGTTGTGCATACGGTGGCTATGAGTCACAGGAGAATCAAAGGCACATGACAACAATAACAACATCTTACATACTTTGGGCATGTAGCCAGGAGGGACCAGTCAATGGAGAAGGATATATCCCTTGGAAATTTGGAGGGACAGTGTAGGAAAGGAAGACTCCAGAAGAGATGGACTGACACAGTATTTGGGGTAAAGGGGTTAAGTGTGCCAGAGACAGTGAGATTTCGTCAGGATAGAACAGGGTTCGGAGCTATTATACTGAGTTGAAAGTGACTTGGCAGCACACAATAACTACAATAACAGCCTTCTATTTTTACAGTAATGATCATATGCCATATTTGTCCTTATAAGACTGAGTTAGTTCACTCAGCATAATGCTCTCCACTCAGGAAAGGTTATTCTTTGAAGAGAGACATCATACTTGGAAATTTGGTACTTTGATAATATAGAGAAAGGCCCTTAATCAGATGGGTTGTCATAGTGACTGCTGCAATGGGATATAGTATGTAAAAAAAATATGAGACTGGCACAGGATAAAACAGGGATAGGTCTGTTGTTCATAGGGTCATAGTGAGTGATGTCAATGACATCTAACAATAATAACTCTTAATGGACAAATATGTTCATCACTGATCCATTTCTAAAGAAATCCTGATACTAGAACATGAAGAAATGCTCAAAATCCCTAGCTCTGAGAGAGAGGCAAATCAAAACAACTATGAGATATCATCTCACCCCAGTAAGGCTAGCAAAATTTAACAGAACAGCAAGCAACAAATTCTGATTAGCTTGTGGAGAAACTGAAACCCTTATTCACTGTTGGTGGGAGTGTAAAATGCTCAACCACTGTGGAAAGCAATATGGCGCTTTCTCAAAAAGTTGCAAATAGAGATACCATTTGACCCAGCAATTCCAATACTGGGAATACTGGGAATATACCCCAAAGAGACCATAACTGACATCTAAGCAGATATATGCACACCCATGTTTATTGCGGTTTTGTTCACAATAGCAAGGAGTTGGAAACAACCTAAGTGCCCATCAACAAACGATTGGACAGAGAAGCTGGGGTATATTCACACAGTGGAATACTACACTGCATTGAAAAACAAGGAACTCATGCAATATTATTTAAAATGGGTGACCCTGGAGGACATTATGCTGTCACAAAAGGAAAACCACTGTATAATGCCACTGTTGTAGAATGGAATTGACTTCAGGTTTGGGATAAGAACGAGAAAAATTGGATAAATTATGTATCCTGCATTGAAACAAATGAGGAAGAGAACAGGTTAAAAGAGATATATGATATTATGGTTATCACAAGAGTCCAAATGAAGGTTGCCTAATTGAGTGTACTTGAAGAGGGAGGGGGAGATTGTATACCAATGAAGGAATTTTTCTTTTACTTTTCAAAGAGAAGAGTAGACTTGAGGGAGGGGTGGGCAGGGAGAAAAGTGCAACAATAAATGAATGTAAATCCAAAATCTCTGTAAATGTTCATTAAAATTAATAAAAATAAAAATATATTAGAACAAATTGTAAAATCCCCACGGACTTTGTGCTCTGGTGGCTCAATGATAAGGAATTATGTTACCAACCCAAAGTTGTGAAGTTTGAATCCTCCGCCTTCTCAGAGGAAGAAAGATAAGCAAACTCCTTCCATGGAATTTACTGCCTCTGAAAATCCACTGTAGGATTAGCTTTGAGTTGGTTCCCATCTAACATACTTAACACAAAATTGGACTTTTGACCTTTGAGAACTATGATGGGGGATAACTCCTAAAACTTTTGATCTAATATAATCTTTAAACAACAACAAGATCTTCACTCTAAGTAATTTTAAATCTGGTAACTGATCTTAGAATTGAAGTATTATTATTTGATCATTGTAATATATGAAGAAGTATCTATATGTGATTGCACTGTCAAAGCAAAAATATACAGGAAATAAATCACTTTAGAAGAGGAGATATAGGTATGCATTTCAGCCATTAACAATTATTGAGAACTGGGTACTACACTGTTGGGGATTTGTTGTTTCCCTGGGCCCTGAAGTGTTCTGGTGAAAATAGAACCCAACAAGCCCATTCAGGAAAGCAGATACATACACATGGGTTGGCCATTAACAACTATCAAACTGGGAATTAAACTTTTGGAAGACTTTTGCTTCCCTGGGCCTTTGTCGCTCTGGCAAAAATGTCATACCCCCACCTCCAGCCCACCTACCCCCGCTGCCAACAAACAACAGGAGAGAGGTCAGGCACATGACCATCGACCATCGGCAACTACTAAGATTTAGGAGATGCACTGTTGTGGCCTTGTCAATTTTCTGGACTTTTTCCTGAGTGATACTTTCCCAAGTATCACTCTGCAACTTTACCTGCACTTAAGGAAACTCCCACCCCCATCAAACTACAGGACAGGACAGAGAAGTGAACATATTACAGTTGAGAAAAGGGAGAGACCCCAGCTCCATGTCTTTCATAGGACAAATGGATCAGAAGCTTGCCACAGGAAACAGGGAATATAATTGCCTATAAAAGACCAGCAAGGAAAATAGCTACTGGGGAACTGGAAAATAGCTACTGGGGAACTGATTTGAAGGCAACACTTAAAGTCTAAAACTTATCAATAGTATCATAAATAAAAGATATTGTCAACAAGCTACACAGACACAACAGAAATTATCTCACACATACCAAGAAGAATTTTACATAATGTCAAGAAAGCAATAACCAGTTTCAAACATTATGGGAAAAACAATACAAGTCTTGTCCTAAAAATGTGGACCAGAGCTGGAAAATATGGGCTTGGTGATAGAAATGAGGCTGGAAATAGATCAAATTTTATCTTCTCAATAATTTATTCATTGCAAATACATTTGTAAAAAGACACAAATGACAACTTTATGCATAGATCTTACCTGATGGGATCCATAGAAATCAGATTGTCTACATTTGTGAAAGAAATAATTGGAGAAGCACAATATAACCAGTCAAAAGTAGGCCTGAGGCAGATTGTGGGTCAGAGCATCAATTTTTCATATGCAAGTTCAAATTAAGGCTGAAGAAAATCAAAATAAGTCCACAGGAACCAAGATATAATCTTGCATCAATGTTATCTGAATTTCAGGATCATCTTAGGAATAGGTTTGAAGTATTGAACACCAATGATTGAACGCTTGATGAGTTATGGGATGGTATTAAGGATATCATTCATGAAGAAAGTAAAAGGTCATTATAAAAAGAGGAGAGAAAAAAAGCCAAAATGGATGTCAGAAGAGACTCTAAATATTGCATTGGAGCACTGAGAAGCAAAAACAAAGGGAAAACATGATGAAGTAAAAGAGCTGAACAGAAGATTTCAAAGGGCAGCTTGGAAGGACAAAGAGACAAGTATTACAATGGAAAGTGCAGAGATCTGGAATTGGAGAATAAAAAGGGAAGAACTTGTTCTGCATTTTCCTTTTTCTTTTTTTTTATTAATTTTAATGAAAGTTTAAAAAGGATTTTCATTCATTCATTGTTGCACTTTTCTCCCTGCTGAAATGAAAAATAAACTTAAGCCTCATGTCATAATATTGAAAGATACTATGAACATTAAATTGAATTGCCCAGAAAGCATCAAAAGAAGATGGAAGAAATACACAGAATCACTGTACCAAAAAAAAGTGATTGACACTGGAAAACTTAAGTACTATATGAACAGGAGCCAATTGTAATGAAGAAGGAAGTAGAAGGTATAGGCAAAATGTAAGGCCCCAAGAATCGATGAGACACTGATTGACTTGTTGCAATTAACAGATGCAGCCTTGGATGGCTTACCAGTCCATGGCAGGAAATATGTCTGGTCAATGGATTGGAAAAGATCTATATTTTTCCCATTTCCAAGAAAGATTATCCAGCTGAGTGTGAAAACTAACAAATACTATCCTTGATATCTCATGCAAACAAAATATTACTAAAGATTATTAAAAAATGGCTAGAACATTCCATAGAAAGGGAACTTCCAGAAGTTCAGCTAGGGTATCATTGCTAATGTCAGATACGTCCTGTTGAAAGTAAAGAATACCAGAAGAATACCTATTTGTGCTTTATTGACTATGCAAAGACATTTGACTCTTTGGATCATAGCAAGCTTGTAGTTTTTTTAAAATTTATTTATTTATTTTTCTACTAGTTTATTTACAAAACTAGAATACAAATTCAAACAAGTTATTTTACTTTCCCTCACCCCTCCACCCATCAAACTGTACATCCCAATGATTAATTCCCTCCTCCCCCTGCACACCCACATCCCTCTACTTTCAGCCTCTCCCACCCCTCCTGGAACCTTATACTCATTCTATAATAATGGTTTTATACAAGTTTTGACTGACATTGAGAAGAATAGGAGTTCTAGAACACTTAGTAGTGCTCATGTAAAACCTATACCTGAATCAGGAAGCTCTTATGCAAATAGAGCTGAGGAATACTCCATGGTTTAGTATTAAGAAGGGGATGGATCAAGACTGTGTTATCTGTCCATACCTATTCAATTTGTAGGATGAGTATTATTGGAGAAGCTGGACACTGTGAAGGGGAATGTTGGTATCAGATTCAGAAGGAGACTCATTATCATCATCATCAATAAGAGCAGCACACAGAAAATAGGGATAAGAATTGTTGTAAAACCTATACAGTATAACCAATGTTATTAAATTGTTCATGAATTGGTTTGCATTTTAATGTGTATATTTGGAACAACCTCAGTGTAAATACTTTTTTAAAAAAACAATATTAATTTCAAATTTGACTAATATTAATTTCAAATTTGACTAATGCCTGCAGATACAGTGATGCTAAAAAAGCAATTGCATGTGTGGTTGGCTGAGTCTGACTTCTAGCTGCTTCATAAACAGGAACTATCTCCACCAATAATGTCCATTGTTGATGTGTTGTGTACTGCTGAGTAAAAATTGATCCATTGCTGACCTTTCTTTGGTGGGTTTTCAGAGGCATTTAAAAAAATCACAAGAAGAGATTGTCCATACTTCTGTGAAACAGTTGGTGGATTCAAACCATGTACTTTCAGGATTGCAGCACAGCTTCTTTCTAGTAGGCTGCCAAATCAGACATGCCAACCTACATGCT
The DNA here is from genome assembly GCF_000299155.1 of Elephantulus edwardii. Taxonomy (NCBI): domain Eukaryota; kingdom Metazoa; phylum Chordata; class Mammalia; order Macroscelidea; family Macroscelididae; genus Elephantulus; species Elephantulus edwardii. Next base: position 15,385,030 of record NW_006399808.1, on the reverse strand, counting down.
CCTGTGCTTAGTTCTAATAATTATAATGTTAAATATTCATTGCAACTTTACTCACAGACTTTATTCACATTCCCAGATTTTATTAAGGAAATAGGTTGGGGAGTAGAGGAGATTAAATATCACAAAATAGAAGTCCAGGTTTAGTCTAGCAGTCCCAAATCAAATTAACAAGGCACAATTTATTAATTAGTGATAGTCTATGTTCATTTGAGCAGCACACATACAAAAGGCTGTGATTTCTTCAACCAGACAGCAAACTTAATCTCAGAGTAATTACAAGAAGCTTTTCCTTTAATCATCCAGCAACAATACCTTTAACTGTGGCCTTTATCTCCAGAGTTCCTCTGGTTACACCTTGCCACAATCTTTTCACAGCCATGCCACAGTCTCTTCACAGTCCCTCCACCATTATTGTCATCTCTCACAGTGTGGAAAGTGCTCACTTATGTTGATCCCACAGTAGTTGGTAATTTCTTAGACCTTGTGTTTGCAGTTAATATAGTTGGAAATCATGCTTCCAACAAATGCTAGAAAAGCTAACTTGTAAGGATTCTGCTACTGCTAGTGCACAAAATATTTTAAGATGTAATGTAATTTTTAAGAATTTGTCAAATCCTCAGCTCAAAATTTTGAGAACTGAAATTTTTTTAAATACATTTTAGTAATATACAACTGCATATGTATGAAATTGACATCTTGCAACAGTAATTTCATCCAGGATTCTATTAGGTACAATAAAAATGTGATTTAGTATTCTGATTATTAGCATGTTTCAATGGTACTTAAACATTAAAGATATGACAATTATGCATTGTAATTCCATTATTTTATATTTTAAGCGAAGAATTTATGTGTTATTACTTTTATGTTTTTCTTTGTGATAGTATTGTTTCTTAACTTGACTGCACATTATTCTGTTGTTTAGATATCACAGTGTAGTTATCCTCTCAGTAACATCTGATAAATGTAAGCACCTCTGTCATGAAATATAGAATGAGCCTACAATGATTGAGAGGAGTTTCCTGAAGAATGTGGTTTAGATTGAAAATATTTAGACTCTTAGTAAAAGTATTATTACCTTTTTCTTTGCTTGACTCTCAGAACTGGCTGATTCTCATACTAGATTCCGTTCATTAGATGTGAGCCAGGGATCTGCTATATTGCCTGTAATCTAGGACTAATTAGCTGCTGTATCCAGCAAACTGCTGTTGGAAAAGTCAGTCTAGGATTCATCAATCCATATGTGTAATTGGAGAAGCCTAAAGATTGACTTTTGACTCATGGACTTAGTACTTGCCATCTCGATATCCATAGAGTAATTTCCTTGAGATGAATATTTCTCTACCTTTGTCTCTCAATTGGAATAAACAAAAAAAAATGGATAAATAATCTTGTAAATAGATATACAGAGTTATTTGTTAATATGTGCCATCAAGTCAACTGCAGCTCATAGTGACCCTCTCCACAACAGCTCTCAACTCTTCCTTATCTTGAGCCAACCTCACCTTCTTGACACATTTGACTCTGAAATCCACGTTACTGTGTCAATCAATCTCATCCAGGGTCTTGTGATCCTTCTATGTCCCTCCACACTTCCAAGAATGATGTCCTTCTCCATATCCCTTCTGGCAACATGCCAAAAGTATGTGAGATAGATCTTTAAAATACTTGCCTCCAATGGGAAATTTGGATTCACCTTCTCAAGATTAGACCTGTTTGTTTACTTGACAGTCAATTAAATGGTCAACACTTACTCCAGCATCATAACTAAAATGCATCAATTCTTCTCTCATCCTTAGTCATTGTTCAGGTCTCTGATGAATGACAAATAATTTCAAAGACCAAGACATGCATCAGTCCCTAGACTGACATTGTCACTTTTTTAGTGCTCTGGAGACGTCCTTGACAGAAAATTTACTTAATGCAATTTCTCTTTGATTTCCTGACTGCTAGTGCCAAGCGTGTTGACTGCATACTGACTAAACTGAAATTGCTAATCATTTCAATCCCCTCTCTACATGTCATGATGCTGTCAATTGGCACAGTGGTGAGAATCTTTATTTTATTGACATTGAATTTCAATCCACATTGGAGACCACAGTTTTTTACATTTCAGCAAATGCTTAAGGTCCTCCTCAGTTTTGGCAAGCACGATTGTGTCATTTGCACAGCTCAAGCTGTTGAGTCTTTCTCCAATCTGATGCCATATTCCTCCTCATAAAGTCCAGCCTCTTGAATGATATGTTCCACATATACACTGAAAAGATATGGAGATAGAATGGATCCCTGATGCACTTTTTTTCCTGATTTTAAACCACACAGTGTTTCCCGGCTCTGTTCTAACAACTGCTTTCTGGTCCAAGTATAGGCTTCATATGAGCACAAATAGGTGTTCTAGTATTCCCATTCTTCTCAAGGTTAGCCACAATTTGTTGTGATCCACACAGTCAAATGCCTTTCCATAGTCAATGGAATGCAGATATCCATTCCTTGGTACTGTGTGTTTTCAGCCAAGTTCCATCTGACACTGGTTATAATGTCTGAGTGTCACAGCCTCTTCTAAACCCAGTTTGCACTTTTTGCAGCCTCTATTTTTGGATAATCTTTGTTAGAATTTTGCTTCTGTGTGATATTAAGGATATTGTTAAATGATTTTTACATTCTGACAAGTCACCTTTTCTTGGAATGGGAATAAATATGTTTTTGTTGTTGTTATGTGCCGTCGAGTCGTTCCCGACTCATAGCGACCCTATGCACAACAGCCCTA
>NW_006399808.1:15369582-15372398 GCF_000299155.1 Elephantulus edwardii | reverse complement strand
AGAGACTTTGGATTTCCATTCATTCATTGTTGCAGTTTTCTCCCCTCCCAATCCTCCCCCCTTAGTACACTACCCTCTTGGAAAAGTAAAAGACAAATCTTTCTTTGTTTTACAAATCCTCCCCCAGGTCCACTCCACCATGTAGCCTTTGCTCTAGACTCCTGTCTTGACAAAAATACCTAATCACATATCCCTTTTAAACAGTTTTCTCCTTCATCTTTTTCAGTGCAGTATACATTATCGAACCCATCCTTCTCAGTCTCCTCCCAACCCCAATGTCAGTCCTGTTTTACAACAGTGGCACCATGTAGTATTTGTCCTTTTGTGGCTGAGATACTTCACTCAGCATAATGTCCTCGCAGTCCAGAAGATGTTCAGTACTCTTCTTCAACACCACAGTCGTAGCTCAAAGGCATCAATTCTTCTGTCATCTTTACTCATTTTCCAGCGTTTAGATGCATAGGAAGTGATTCAAAAGACTGTGGCCTCAAAAATGTGGAGATGTCCTTGAGTTACCCTGAAAGTTTTGTTTGTTTAATCCACACTTACTTGAGGAACAAGCTTTAAAATACCTTATATTTCCACACTTTTCTTTTCCTTAGTTATCATTGTTCATTAGAACAATGAAGCAAGATGGTTCAACAGATGAAGTGCAATTATTCTATTTTAATATTATTAAAATATCTCCACATGCACAACAGTCATATTTCTGGATTCCTTATTATGATTATCAAATAGCGATTCTGTGACATACTTTTTTTAAATTATACTAGTTTATTTTAAAAATTTGAACACATTGTCTTCCAGAACAGATTCTTCCAATTTCCCTCATCCTACCATCCACCAAATTGTACAACTCCATGATTCACTTCTTTTTTAATTTGTTTATTACAGCAATCCTGGATTTCTACTTGAAAAGAAAATATTTCATAAAAAGTACTGAGCCTCCTTCACTGTGTCATTAGTGCTCTAATTGAATATTCAAGAGCACCTGTATTACTGTTAAAATATTTGGGAAGGCTTTAGTTTCTTTTGATAAGTGAACTCTAGTGGCCTAGTAATTAGAGGCTGTGCTATAATCCCAAAGGTAAAAGGTTTGAATCTACCAGCTACTCTGAGGGAGAAGAACGGACAATCTCCTTCTATGTGATTGCTGCCTCTGAAAACCTGCTGTAAGTTTTGTTATGAGTTGGTTCTGACTTGAAGGCGTGCAGCAACAAGTTTTTATAGTGTTTAGACTTTGACTCAGGATTTTTTTTTCAGAAATAAATATGTAATTTCTTAAGGAAATTATTTCAAAAGTGAGATGAACAGTATTTGTTTGTTCTCATTTTTAGCACTGGAAATTTGAATTTAAATGGGTTAAAAAGGGGGCTTTTAAATCATCTGGCCAAAGGTGCAGTTTACACATATAAAACTGGTAGGACTAAATCCACTGTTTCTCTAATTCATGTACTTCTCTGTCAACCCCTAAAATGTAGGCCCTTGACTAATGATTTTTTTTCCACAGTAATCACCTATAAAGCTTTGTAATGCTTTACCCTTAAACCATTTCCTCTGGCAGCACTGTTGAATAGAAAATCGAAATGTCAAACTCACTGCTGTTGAACTAATTCTGGCTCATAGCAATACAGTTGAACTTAGCTTTAGGGTTTCCAAGACTATAAAATATTATGAAAGCATATTGCCTCATCTTTTTTTCCATGCAACAACTCTGTAACTGTTAACCACTGTCCTTTTATTTAACAGCTAAATGCATTAATAGTAATCCTATCAGTGCTCCAACAGAAGTATAGTGCAAATCACATATGTGGTATTCTATTTTCTAATAGCTGAACTTAAAAAAAGAATCGGGTAAAATAATGTTAATAATAATTCATTTAATATCCAAACATTACAAGGTTAATGTAAAACTTTATTAAATATTGAATATTTAACATAGTTGTGTATGTTTTACCCATGAAGATCAGTGTTAGCTCAGGAACAGAAATTTTGCCTTCCATGTGAGAGACCCAGTTTTGATTCTCAATCTGCACCCTCGTTCACAGCCACTGCCAGTTGGCTAGTGGAAGTGTGAATGTTACTATGATGTAGAACAGGTTTCAGTGGAGCTTATATACTAAAACTGACTAAAAAGAAAGACCTGGCTATCTACTTCAAAAAACCCAGTAATTCAGAATGATTCTATCAGATGCCAATCATTACTTTCTATTGTGCATAACTGAGAGGCTAACCACCATGTTACTTCTTACATTTTAATTCAGAGTAGCCACACCTCAAGAGTTGAATAGCCATATGTAGCTGATGATTACCTCTATTCTTAATCATAGGAATTATGGACATCTATTCCTATTGTTTATTGATTTCAGAAATTAAAGACCTATAATGATATTTCCCAAACTCCTTGTGTCCTAAAGTCTGGGTATGATTTTGGTTTTGTCAAAAAGATATTCTTGAATAAATTTTGTGTATGGGAATGAGCTGTCGTGATAACTGAAGAACATGCCTGAGAATTAATGAATGTGGTAGTCAGGCTGCAGGTGTCTCTTAATATCTGTAGATATGAGGCAGTAGTAGCACTTTACTGGGAGGGGGAAAAAGAATAAACGTCTTAGACACTGCATTCACTCGTCTTGGGTTTCCGGTAGTTCTTTTCCAATAGATTGTCTTTCATCTTGCTTTTTCTTTTTAGTGGAATATCTTTCATTCTTTGTTGTTTTTTCTTTCCTTTCACAAGTATTTATTTCAGGAGACAGAGTCAGGAATTTTCTTTCTGCAAAACATTCCTCACTCTGCCAGATGCTCTGTTGGAGAAG
>NW_006399808.1:15367629-15369482 GCF_000299155.1 Elephantulus edwardii | reverse complement strand
ACTTGTTGGCATTTAAACTTATTATTAAGGTACTAGAAAGTGTTTTTATATCTGTTTATCTCTCTCATTGATTTTTACACACACACACACACACACACACACACACACACACACCCCCTTGTTGTTGTTGTTAAGTGCCGTCGAGTTGCAGGCAACTCATAGCAACCCTATAAAGGTGAGTCCTCCACACCCTTAGTAGTTTACTAATATAGGATGCTAGTCTCTTTGGTTATATATAATGATTTAGATCGCAGCGGTGCAATAATTGGTACTATTTGAATAGAAGAAAAACAAAAATTATACTTAAATTATTGGTTCACAAATTGCATGATAATGTGGAAATTATTCATTTTTCAGCACATTGCTGTATGTTAGACTTGAAGATGTATATTTAATAAAAAACCTTCATTGTATAAATCATTTTCAGATTCAATGGAATATTTTTTAAATGGTTGAAAGTGGAAAACAATTTCAGAATAGCCAAAAAAGGAAAGATAATTCATGTGTAAATACACTACTTTTTTAAAGTACTAGCTAGTCTGGACTGAATTAACTTCTGTGATCACATCCAATAGAAACTCAATTATAAGTTACCATCTTTTCTCAATCTTTACCTCAGCATACTTTTCATGTTGAATTGCCCCATCTGAAAACATTTTTCTTTGAAACAGATAATACATTATAAGATGGATATATTATGTAGTTAAATGTATACATTTAGAACAAAATTTTGTTATTGATTAAATGGTAATCATTTATGAATTTTGTGACCCATCATTAATACTAAACACAAAGATTTATTCTCAATCCTACATGATTATCATAGCTTATGAAATTCAAGATGTTCTTAGTTTTTATACATCAACACGAAAAACAGTTAGATAATGGAAAACATATTCTTGTTGCCTATGACTACGTTTCATGTGAACAATAAATAGGAAATATTAGACAGACAACCAAAAGACAAGATTTGACAAACTTAAAGATAAAGATAGCATATCCACATGAATTTCCAAAAATAATTATGTAAAAGGGCACATGAAAACTAGAATTCTTTTTCTGTCAAAAGTTATTACTTATAAGTCTAAGTGCAATATATTCTAGTGTTTTCTATCAATTTGAAATTAAAGCAAAAGATTGAATCTTTTGTTTCCTTTTCAAGTGTTCTTTTTTCTAAAAGTACAGCTTATCTTTAACGATACAGTTGGAGAAATGGGGAAAAGAATCATCCTCAATTTCTACCTCTTCACTTACAATAATTTTGCCACCAGAGCTCCCTTATTTACATTTATATATTACGTATTTATTAATTGGGAATTCTGATAGCCCAGTGGATAAGGAATTGTGTTACTGACCCAAATGCAGGCAGTAAGAATTCACTAGATATTCTGTAGAAGAAAGATGGGCAGTCTATTGCCCTGTGGTCAGCAATGAGTTAGTTTCAGTTGATGGCAATGACTAATTTAATAGATGACATCTAATTTCTTAAACCACAAATGTTTGAGAAAGTCTATGGCAAAAGGATATTGGTATAACTTGAAAAATTTTTAAAAAAAGATATATCCTGGATTTGTATAGGAAGCTCTGGTGCCTCAGTGGCAAGGAGTCATGTTTCCAATGAAAAGGTATACAGTTTGGATCCATCAGCAGCTTCATGGGATAAAGATAAGCAATCAACTGCTGTGGGTTTAATTTGAAAATCTGCTGATAGGTCAGTCCCAACCGAATGGTGCACATCATTAATAGCTCTGATGACCTAGAGGATAGAGAGTTGTGTCATCAACTCCAAGGCAAATAGCTTGGATCCATCAGCTGCTCTACTTCAGGAAAAAGACGGACAAACTATTGGGTGA
>NW_006399808.1:15358972-15359965 GCF_000299155.1 Elephantulus edwardii | reverse complement strand
ACACACACACACACACACACACACACACACACTAAAATAAAATAAATTAAAATAAAATAAAATACAAACAACAACATTCCTCACTTCATTCAATATTGTCTGCATGGTTATCTCCTAATATTCGTCAGTGTTTCATTATGATCTAATTTCCCAGGAGTGGCAAGTGTGTAAAGTACTGGAATGTTAACAGAAAGGATGGATCTTAAGAGTCTAAACAGATGTGCCTGAAAAGAAAGTATTTGTTATTCCTTTCATAAAAAGATATTACCTATAGGAAATACACAGGAATCAGATTGACTACATTTGTGGAAGAAATCATTGGAGATCAATATTAGCTGTCAAAACTAGGCCTGGCAAGGACTGTGGTTTAGATCATCAATTACTCATATACAAGTTCAAATGGAGGCAGAAGAAAATTATAATAGTCCACAGGAACCAACATATGATGTTGAATCAATTCCATTTGAATTTCAAGATCATCTTAAGAATAGATTTGAGGCATTGAACGCCAATGATTGAAGATCAGATGAGTTGCAGGATAATATCAAGAATATCATCCATGAAGAAAGCAAAAAAGTCATTATAAAAACAGAGGAGAAAGAAAAAGCCAAAATTGATGTGAGAAGAGACTCTAAACATTGCAGTGAGTGTTGAGAAGCTAAAACAAAAGGACAACATGTTGAAGTGAAAGAACTAAAACGAATTATTTCAAAGAGCAGCTTGGGAGAAGGATAAACCAAAATCTTATAATGGAATGTGCAAAGAAGTGCAATTGGAGAATTAAATGGAAAGAATTCCTTTTGCATTTCTCAAGCTGAAAGAACTGAAAAACTAGTTTAAGCTTCATGTTGCAATATTAAAAGATACTATTGGCAATATATTGAATGACCTAGAAAATATGAAAAAAAGATGGAGGGAATATACAGAATCACTGTCCCAGAGAGAACTGATTGACACTGAAAAATTTCAGGAAATACCATATGAACAAGAGCC
>NW_006399808.1:15345244-15351352 GCF_000299155.1 Elephantulus edwardii | reverse complement strand
TATTTCATACAATCATCCCCCTTCAGTATGTTTTATAAAATTAATCCTCATTGGACCATGCCCATCATGACCCTGTCTTTTCAGATCCCCACAGATCCTTCCCATTTCCTCTATCCCCTCCCTCCAACCATTAAATTATGCAATCCTGTGATTTCATCTCTACCCATTCCTAAGGTTACCATTCATGTTCTATTAGTTATACTTCTATTTTTATTATAGTCTTTTATAGCATGTGCCCTTATGAAATTGAGTTAGTTCACTCAGCATAATGCTCTCCAGTTGCTCATAAATTATGTAGTATTTTTCAAAATTGTTGCTCCTGAGTGCTTCGTAGTATTCCATTGAGTGAAAGTACCATGATTTTTTAATCCATTCTGTTGTAGTTACATATTTCTCATTTGTATACATATACTGTATGTGAATGCAGGAAGTGTAGAGCATGAACCTTTATCAAATTGTCTAGATAGCGGTTTCTGTGCTGTGGAATCTTTCAAAATTCATGTATCTGATGCAACAGTTAAGAAAGAGGGTCAGGTAGTTTCTGTTTTTTTTCTGTGTGTAATCCACAATAAGGTTTCTACATGAAAGCATTACAAACTTAAAAAATAACACCATACACTGAGGGATCATGGAGAAGTGAAAACGGCCTGTCCAGCACCCTAAGAAAATTATGGTAGTGTTTTACTGCTTTAAAAAAGAAGGCTCCGTGTTACCTTAAAAGTAAAATAAGTGTTTTATTAAAAAGAACACAAAGTTGAAACATTTATCAACTAAAAAATCCTGGGATTCTGAGCACAAGTACAAAGTAAAAAACAGGTTTTTCAAACTGTCCATTTTCATTTAAATATTTCTTCTGTATAATATTTTCCAAAGTTATCTACCAGGTAGGGCAAGGGCAGTTACTTTAGCAGCCACACTTCCCCTGGGATTGAAAAGAATGACTTCTGAAACCAAGCATTTCTTAGTAAATCATATAAAAACCTCACTAGAGACGTCTACTGCCAGGAGAAAGAGTTTTAGCATTCACTGATGGAACCTTTAAGACAATAAAGAGGGCCAGATACATCAGAATTTAGTTTTAAAACTGCTGATGTCCACATTTAGTCTAAACATGCTTTCTCCAAGCTTGAAAAGCTAATATAGTGCTACATTTTTGCTTGTGAGGTAATGTCTTTTTTTTTTTTGGAGAGATATTTCTGTCCTGTTAATACAAATCCAAAGAGTTGCTGTCTGTATAAAGCAATGAAAAACATTTTGTTTATAAAGTTACCATTTTAACTTATATTGCAAAGAGATAAGAATAGTTGTATGGTTTTGATTGGTTTTATTTAAGGAATGGATAATAAGAAGGAGGGAAAGAGAGAAAAAGAAGAAATAGGGAAAGGAAATCACAATATATATGTAAAATACATGTTTCTATTCAGAGGTAAAAGAGAACTGAGGAGTTTAATTGTGGAGACATATTTAAGCTCAATGTCAGCTGTGAAACCTAGGTCAGGAGCTGACTATGGAACTGACCATCAACTACTCATATAAAAATTTCTAGCTAAAGCTAAAGTAAGTTAAATCAAACCTACAGGAACCAAAATTTGATCTTGAATCTATCTTACTAAAATTTAAAAGTCATTTCAGGAACAGGTTTGAGGTCTTGAACATGAATGAATGAAGACCAGATGGAATTCCATTGGTGGAATTGATGGAATATCAACTGACATATTTCAACAAAGAGATGCTGCCCTTAAAGTGCTCACTAGGTTGTGCCTAGAAATCTGGAGAACAACTACTTGGACAATTGATCAGAAGAGATCTATATTTATTCTCATTCAAAAGAAAAAAAAGGTGACCACACAGAATGTGGAATTTATTGAACAATATAATCATATCGTATTATACAAAAATAATGGAACAATACATTGACAGATAACTATCAGAAATACAAGCTACTTTTTGAAGAGGCATGACACTAGAGATAGTATCACCAAAGTTAAATGGTTTTTGGCTGAAAGCAGAGTACCAGTGGAGTACCTCTATCTGTGTTTCCTTGATTATGCAAAGGAACTCAATTGTGTATGTGGTTAACATTGAGAAGAATCACTTGATTGTCCTCATGTGAAGCCTGTACTTGGGCCAGGAAGCTATCATCATAACAGAGCAAAGAAACATTACATGGTTCAAAATTAGGAAAGAGGTGTGTCAAGGATGTGTCCTGTCTCCACAGCTTTTCAATCTATGTGCATAAGAGATCATTCAGCAGACAAGATCTTATTTGGGAGGAGGAATGTAGCATCAAGATTGGAGGAAAATACATCAACAAGATGTGCTACACAGTTGACACAATTTTGCTTGCTGAAACTCAGGAGGACCTGAAGTGTTGACTGCAGAAGGTCAAGGACTGTAGTCTTCAATATTGATTAAACCTCAACATCAAGAAGACAAAGATTCTCATCATTGAGCCAACTGGCAGCAACATGATAGATGGAGAAGAGATTGAGGTTGTTAACAATTATAGCCTACTTGGTTTCACAATCAACACTCTTGGCATCAGTAGCCAGGAAAGCAAAAGACGACTTGCCTTAGGGAAATCTTTTCTCAGGAAGTTCTCCAAAGAGCTAAAGAGCAGTGATGTCTGTCTAGAGACCCAGGTGCACCTTATGCAGGCCATGATCTTTGCAATGATTTGTCATGCATCAGAGAGCTGGATAAAGACTAAGGATGAAAGAATAAGAATTGGTCATTTTGAGCTGTGGAGCTGGAGAACAGTCTTGGGCCACCAAAAAAAAAAAAAACAATCAGGTATGTCTTAGAGAGGGTGAAACAAAGCTGGACCTTGGAGACAAAAGATTTCAAAGCTCTTTCTCACATACTTTGTGTACATGTCCAGAAATGATAGTGTTAGGAGGAGGATATCATGTTGAAAAGGTGGAGAAACAGCACAGGAGAGGAAGACTCCAAAAGTGGTGGACTGACACAATCACTAGGGCCATAGGGGGTGAGTGTGTTGGATACAGTGAAACTACCTCAGGATAGGGCAGAGTTATTGTACATAGAGTTGCTATGAATGGCAGAAAACTCGATAGCACATAACTACAAAGTTCCTATGACAGTCCTCTCTTATTAAAAGACGATGTTAAGTGATGGGGGGAAAGCTAACAGACACCATTAGGTGTTTTGTCATTGCTTTGGCATCTATTGCTATCAATTATTTAATATACAAGAAAAATTCTGAGAGCCATAGAATTTTTCTAAATCTTGATTCTAATAGTGCTTATGTAAGTAACTACATGTTTAGTTAAAACTACCTTTAGCTAAATACTAAAAAGGTGAATTGTGTGCTAGTAAAAGAAACTATTATGTAAAAAATATTGCTATACATCTTTTAGATAACATCATTTTTAAGCATCTCAGCACCCAGTTGTCACAAAAACATATTAATTTTTTAATTTATTAAATATTTCAAGTCATTTGATGAGAATGAATACTAATCTCTAGAACACCTATTTCTAAAGTTATTTTGCAATTAAAAAATACAAGTAATTTAATAGCATGAAATTTTGATTTAACTTTATTCCATTTCACAAACTTCATGCTCCTCCAAATGTTATATTAACCTCCATTTAAAAAATAAAGACACATGAAATGACATGAGAAATCTTCATTATGAAAATTTTTGCACATCTTTTTTGAAGATTCTTTCTATGACATAAAGAACCATTTATTCTCTGTGGATAGAGACACAGAATTATACATAGACATATAAATACACCGAATATATATTGAACAAGTGATGTAAAATTATCTCATATTAGTTTTTCTTTAACAATACAGAATTAATGATTTCAAGGTCTTATATCTGCCTCTACAGTATATTTTATTAAGCATTTTAATAGAGGCTATTTTTAAACCTAGCTATTAAAATTATTTTTTACATAGCTATTTCCAATCTCCTCAAAACTTAGTATCTCATCTCCTCTCTTTCCCCTACTAGTCAGGCATTTTAACCTTCTAATGGGTCCCTTACTTTTCCTTGTTAAAACTTAACAACCTATTACTGGCTCTTGGCTGGTCTGGCTTTTTGCAGAAATGTAAGCTGTTTTTGAATCATAAGCGCTTAAGGGATTTTTTAGGGGTTCAAATAAGGTTCATGGGGTAGAGCCAAGCTAACTAGAAATCTTGCTATCTAAAAGAAATCTGAAATAAAGACTATTACAAAGAGAGTGATGAGATGACAACTTAGGGAGTTTTATGTGCAGCTTATTGTATTTGCTGTTTAAGAAAAACTAGAAAAAAATCACTACTGGTTTTTACTCAGAATGAATATTGAATCACACAGTTATTCTTATTTTTCCTTCATTTTTATGTGTATTAATATATCAATTGGTCTGAATTAACTGAATTACTTAGGCAATATGACAAGATTTTAATTTCACTTAACTCCCCTTTTGTGGTAATAGGAGTGGGTGTGTTGAAGACAGTGAGATTGGCATAGGACAGAGGAGGGTTTAGGGCTCTTGTATATAGGGTCGCTATGAGTCGCAAGCGACTTGATTGCACACAACAAACAACAACAATATCGTTAAAGGCATTTGACTGTGTACAAATTGTAGCTAATTCTTAAAAAAATATGGGAATCTCAGAATACTTGATTACCCTTGTGTAAACTAATACCAGGAAACAGTCTTCAGAACAAAGCAAGAGAACACTGCATGGTTCAAAACTGGAAAGTGTTTATGTAAAGGTTGTTCTGTCTCCATACCTTTTTAATGTTTATGCAGCACAGATTATCTGGGAGGCTGGGCTCTGTGAGGAGAAATGTGGTGTCAGGACTGGAGATTGACTCATCAACAATCTGCATTATACAGATGACACAATCCTGTTTGCTGAAACTAAAGAGGACCTGAAGCAGTTGCTGCAGAGGGTCAAGGACTGCAGCCTTCAGTATGGATTAAAGCTCAATATCAAGAAAACAAAGATTCTCACCAGTGGGCTGATTGGCAGCATTGTGATGGATGCTGAAAAGATTGAGATTCTTAACAGCTTCGGTTTGCTTGGCTCCATAATCAACACTCTTGGCACCAACAGCCAGGAGAGTAAAAGAAAAATGGATTGTGGTGGGAAAGTCTGCTGTCAGAGACCTTTCCAGAGTACTGAAGAGCAAGGAGGTCAGTCTAGAAAATAAGGTGTACTTGATACACACATTGGTCTTTGCAATCTTGCTATGTATCAGAGAGCTGAACAATAACTAGGAATAATAGAAGGAGAATTAATCCCTTTGAGCTGTGGTATTGGAGAAGAGTATTGAATATACCATGAACTGCTAAGAGAATGAAGAGGTTTATCCTGGAGAGGGTTAAACCAGGCTGCTCCTAGGAGGCAAGGATTCTGAAGCTTCACCTGACCTACTTTGGACATGTTGCAATAAGGGACCGGTCTTTGAGAGGGCTGTCATGCTTGGCAGGATAGAGGGACAATGCAGGAAAGAAAAATCCTAGATGAGATGGATTGACTCAGAGACTGGGTTAATGAGGGCAGGTGTATCAGAGACAATAAGATTGGCACAGAACAGAGCAGGGTTTATGGCGTACATAGAGTCGCTATGAGTCGCAGGTGACTCGACTGCATGTTAAAATAAAAAAAAAAATCCTTAAAAGGAAAACAAGCAAAATTTGTTGTGATTGTCACCATGTCTAAAAATTATCTTTAAAGATAAACAAATATCTTCTTTGGCTATCTATGAGATAAATCGTACTTTAAATTGAAAACTTATTCAATGAATAGAATAATCGCCAGAATAGATTTTTCCTCATTTGAAAAAAAAGTAATATTTAAATTTAACATTAATCTTATATTCAAACTGATATTAATAAATGACTTGTATAAGATCACAGAGAACACAGAACAAATTATAAGCAAGCCCAAAAAAAGTTATTATTGGAATCTAGAAAGTAACCATTAACTGGGTAGAGTTGAAAGATATTTGAGTCTACAAATTGACCTGAGGAAATTATCATATTCTATCATTGCTGAAAATTTATTTTAAAGCATATCCTTTTTGTTAGAGAATATTTATTTCACTTTTAGTTTTGATTTGTTACTGTTGTTGTTGTTGTT
>NW_006399808.1:15343537-15345144 GCF_000299155.1 Elephantulus edwardii | reverse complement strand
ATTGGCAGTCAAGTTGAGTACCATGTTAAAGATGCAATATAAGACCTTTGATTATCATAGAATTATTTAATGATAGAAATATAGCATATATAAACAAATTAAAATACAATAAATATAGCATAGAATGATTGTTTTTCTTTTTGTAGGACTAGAATTCTGTGTTCTGCAGTTGCTGTAATTGGAATAACACATTTGTGTTGTTGTTAGATAATATCAAGTTACCTATGCTCATGGAGATCTTATGAACAAGAACTCTGAACCTTGCTTTTTCTTGTACCATCCTCAAGACCTTTGATATGTTTAAGCCCAGTATTACAGTCATTGCGTCAATCCATCTGAGGATCTTCTTCTCTTTTTCTGATCCTCCCTCAACGTGTTTGTTTGTGGGTTTTTGGCTTTGTTTTGTTTTTTTCCCTAGGGACTAGCCCCTCCTGAGAGCATGCCCTAAGTATGTGAGACAAAGCTTCACCATTCTTTCTGAGGAGCACCCTGGTTGCAATATCTCTGAGTTAGAATTGTTTGAGAGTCTATGGCATATTCAGTTCTGTTATCCATCACCAAAATTCAAAGGCATTGATTCTTCTTCTGTCATCCTTTTTGTTTTTATTGTGTACAGCAGCATCAAAACCAACTCACAGATGGCCTACAAATAGATTTTCAGAGGAAATAAATTATATGGGAGGAGATTGGTTATTTTTCTCTCACAGAGCAGCTGGTGGATAGGAACTTCATGTCTTTGCGCTGGCAGAGCAGCTTCTTAACACTAGATCATCAGAGCTCCCTTTCTGTCATCCTCAGTTTTGTTTTGTTGTTTCTCTTTTTGTTCCCTATCTCTCCCTCTGCCATCCTTCTTCTTTCCTTTCTTCACTTTCTCTTATCAAATTCATTAAGTTTATATTTCTTGTTTGAAACACAATATATATAAATGCTGAGTAGCAGGGCTCTGAAAACCCTATGTACAACAAAACACACATAGAATGACAGAAAGGGCAACTGAGTATGGAAATATAAAGGAAGAGGAACAGTTGTAAGCAGGCACTAGTGATTGGAACATGGAATGTGAGAACCATAAATGTGGGAAAATTAGATATTGTTAAGGAGGAAATGGAACTCATAAATATTGACATACTAGGCATTGGTGAGATGAAATGGACCGGCATGGGGTTTTTTGAATCAGATGATCATATGATATACTACTCCGGAGATGAAAGGGTGAGGAAAAATGGGGTTGCTTTCATAGTTAGAAAAGCCATTTCTAGATCCGTATTGAAGTACAATATTGTGAGTGACAGGATAATATCCATATGCATACAAGGAAGTCCAGTGAATACTACTATCACTCAGATACATGCACCAACAACCAGAGTCAAAGAAGAGGAAATAGAAGATTTCTACCAACTTTACAGTTGGAGACTGATCGTACATGCAATCAAGATGCATTGATAATAATGGGTGACTGGAATGCAAAAGTTGGGAACAGAGAAGAAGATTCAGTAGTTGGAAAACATGGATTTGGTGACAGAAATGGAGCTGGAGATAGACTGATTGAATTTTGGGCAATGACTTATTCATCGCAAACACATTTTTTAGGAGACATAAGTGCAGGT
>NW_006399808.1:15338411-15341192 GCF_000299155.1 Elephantulus edwardii | reverse complement strand
AAACTATTGAACAATATTATTAATAGCACATGTAAGCAAAATACTTCTGAAGTTCATTAAAAAACTACTGGAAGAGTACATCAATAGGGAACTGCCAGAGTTCAAGCAGGATTTAGAAGAGACTTTGGCACCAAGATGTCTCATGGATTCTGGCTGAAAGTAGAGAATACCAGAAGAATGTGTATTTGTGCTTTGTTGTTCATGCAAAGGCATTTGACTATGTGGACCATAACAGGTTGTGGCTGACATTGAGAAGAATGGGGATTCCAGAGCACTTAATTGTGCTCCTATGGAACTTATACCTAGAGATTGTTGTACGGACAAAGCGTGGAAACACTACCTGGTTTAAAATTGAGACCTGAGTGTGCGAGGCTTGTATTCTCTCTCCATACATATTCAATCTGTACGCTCAGCAAATTATACAAGAAGCTGGACTCTATGGAGAGGAGTATGGCATCAGAATTGGAGGAAGACTCATCAATAATCTGCATAACACAGATGACACCACCATTTTTGCTGAAAGTGAGGAAAACTTAAGTACTTGTTGCAGAAGATCAAGGAAGGCAGCCTTCATAATGGATTGCATCTCAATATCAAGAAAACCAAGATTCTTACCACTGGACCCACAGAGAATGTCATGATAGATGGAGAGGAGATTGAAACTGTCAACAGCTTCACCTTGCTTGGCTTCACAATTAACACTCTTGTACCAGCATTCACTAAATAAGGAGACACATTGCACTAGGGAAATCTGCAGTTAGGGATCTCTCCAAATTATTGAGGAGTAATGTCAGTTTGAGAACAAATGTATGTCTGATTCAGGCCATGGTCTTTTCAATTATTTGTTATGCATCTGAAAGCTGGACAATGAATAAGGATGACAGAAAAAGAATTGATGCTTTTGAGCTGTGATTGTTGGTGAAGAACATTGGATATTCCATGGGTGGCCAAGAGAACAAACATAAACATCTTGGAGATGATACAGCCAGAATGTTCTTTGGAGGCAGAAATGATAAGATTTCACCTCACATACATTGGACATGTTATTCGGAGGGGCTATTCCTTGAAGGACATGATGTTGGGAAGGGTGGAGGGTCAGTGAAGGAGAGTAAGACCCTCAGCTAGGTGGATTGACACAGTGGCTGCTGCAATGGACTCTTGTGTGTCAGGAAGTATGAGGATGGTGCAGGATAGAACAGGATTTAGATCTTTTCTTCATAGGATCATTATGATCCGTACTCAACTTGATGACATCCAATAGCAACATCAACAAAAACATTGAAAATGCTATGGAGTACAGGTTCGTCCTGACACATATGGGGTCTTTATGAATCAAATAAACTTGCAAGTAACTTCTTTTTAAATCTGTCTCCTTCAATAGTTCTTTTGTTATTGCTGCATTATTATCATGCATTATTTACTGAGCACCTAAACACTTTAGAGACTAAGTTAATGTTAATTAAATGAATGATTGAAGGAGGAGAGAATAACAATAAGTAGTCGTTATTGTTGTTGTTGTTGTTGTTTGTGCTGTTGTAATGTGCTACTCACAGCAATCCTATGAACAAACAATCTGAACTCTTCTGCCCTATTGTGTGCCATCCTTATAATTTCGGATATACTTGGGCTCGTTGTTACAGTCACTGTATCAGTTAATTTTGTTTCTAGACTATGGCCTCTGTTCCAGATAACAGGCTATTTATTTGGAACAGAATGAAATGAAACATCAAGGGCATGGCTGTGGACACCCTTGGGATCCTAGCCAAATATATTGACTTCTTCAAATAAGGCACATAGGTTATTTGGCCTTGAGCCGCTTTTGTTCAGACACTGTACTTAAGGGGTTTCTGTAATGGCATGGGGCTGCCTCATCATGCTGCCTCATTGTGCTATATTCTTTTCCAATCCTAGATGATGTTTGTCCCTCTCTCAGTATTCCAACTCAAGACCCCTGGGTTTTCCTATGAAGTTCCCTCACAGGTGGTTTCCCTGAGAGATAATGTAATTTTTTACTTTCTCTTTCCTCTGCCACTTCACATTGTGTTTCATACAATCATTCCCATGCATTGTGTTTCATAAAAATAATCACCTTAATTATATACTCCCTGTACAGCAGAGATCTTGCCTTAATGTATTTCCCTCTCTGAACTCTATTGTCCTTTTTACTCTATGGAGTAGCTGAGTGGTGTGAGACCAGGTTCTCCACTGGAACAGTTTCTGTGCAGGTGGATTTCAAGTCAAGTCTTTTTCTTGCAGCTCAAAGTGCCAGTTGAGAAAGCTGGGCAAGCCCTCCTCTGCATGTAGCTCTCTGTTTCAAACTCTCTTGTCTTGTTTGATACCTGAGATTGCCAAATGGAGGGACTTTGCCACAGAGAAGTCTCTGTCCTCTGTGCCCCCCAAGCACCCAAAAGTTCTGGGTCTGGGAAGTAGTGTCTCACCTGATGTAACTTCCCTGAAACTTAATGTCTTCCTTTGTCTCTTGAGTGGTGAGAGATTAGTAGCACCAACATAAGCAGTTTATGTGCAGGGATCTGTGGTGTCTCAAATTAGTCCTGTCTTACTGTAAAAAGCTGAGAAAATCTTTCCCTTGCTTGTAGCTCTATGTCACAAACTCTCTTGTTCTGTTTGGCCCAAGGGATGGGCCCAAAGCCATGGAGGCAAGTATTCATAAAGGGAGGAACCTTGCCTCAGGGAAGTTTCAATATCCTGTCTCCTCACAATCCTTTAAGTAGTCAGTTCTTTGAAAATTGATCTAAGGGAGCTCTGGTAAGCTAGTGGCAA
>NW_006399808.1:15337569-15338236 GCF_000299155.1 Elephantulus edwardii | reverse complement strand
CATTATTATTTTTTTTTTTAAAAAGAAAATGGATGTACAGCCTTTCTTCCTAGTCCAGCTTAGGATGAGAACTTTGCTGAAATTTGTTCAACAACTTGGTTACAGGAAAACTTTCAGTAACAAGCAATGATTGTGTATTAGAAACATTGGCTGATAATTGAACTCAGTCATCTTTACAAAAGATGAGAATTTCATCATAAAATTATTAATGTCTCTAGTTAAAGCTTATTGTTGTTTAGTTGCTATCAGGTCTTTGTAAACTTATGCTGACTCCATGTCTGCAAAGTAACAATGTGTTTTTTTAATGGTGTGGGCTTTAGAAAACAAATTTATAGATCCATCTTCTGAAGCATCTCTATTAGGTTGTGAACCACCAACCTTCTCACTAGTGATCAAATACTTAATTGCTTGCATTACTCAGAGACTCCTGTTAAACTTAGGAGATTTCATTAAAGGCTAAAGATGTATGAGTTAAGACTTTTAAGTTAATGTGTGTTCGTTTAAGATACTTAAAAGTCCATGCTACAGATAGAAATCTTCCCCAACCATATCTTTTGCAGTTCCATGCCCTTAAGAAAATAATAAATTAGTGCTAAAAATCTCAGCTGGGAAATCATGGAGTAGCCATTTGGTACAAAAAGCAGAAGCAAACTATGGAGTTGCTGGT
>NW_006399808.1:15297240-15328969 GCF_000299155.1 Elephantulus edwardii | reverse complement strand
ATGAGATGGATTAATTCAGTGACTGGGGTAATGGGAGTGGGTGTGTCAGACACAGTGAGATTGGCACAGGATAGGACAGGGGTTAAGGCTGTTGTACATAGGGTGGCTATGAGTCACAGGTAACTCAATGGCACATAACAACAACAACAACATACAGAAAAAGATAATTGTATGTTGTTGAGTGTATATATGTTTATGTATATGCATTTATATACACAATATATGTTTGTATTTTATTGTTGTTAGGTGCTATCAAGTCATGCGAGCATGACTCAAAACAACCCCTTGAACAATAGGTTTGATCTGTCATAGTTTGTGCCATCATCAACATTTACATACTTGGGTCCATTGCTGTCATCATTGTGTCACTCTACCTGGTTGAGAGTCGTCTTCTCTTTCAATCACACTCTATCTTTCCAAGCATGATGTCCTTTTCCAGGGAATAGCTTCTCCTAACAGCATTCCCAAAATAGGTATGATGAAGCTTTGTAATCTTTACCTCTAAAGATCACTCTGATTGTATTTTCTCCAAGACATATCTGTTTGTTTGTTTGTTTGTTTTTTTATTGTTGGTTTGTGGTTTGTTTGGGGTTTTTCCGCATTCCATGAAATATTTTGTACTCTTTTCTACGAGGCTCAAAGGCATCAATTCTTCTTCTGTCATTCTTTCATTGTTCAGCATTCATATGGGTAGCAAGTGATTAAAAAGACCATCTTAATCCTCGAATTGATATCATTGCTCCTCAATAATTTGAGAGATCTCTGACTGCATTTTGTCAATACAATATCTCTTCTGTTCTCTTGTCTGCTATTACCAAAAATGTTGATTGTGAATCAAAGTAAGATGAAGTTGTTGATGATTTCAACCTTTCCTCCATTTATCTTGATGTAGCCTATCTCTTCAGTACTGAGAAATTTTGTTTTATGGACATTGAGATGTAATCCATATTAAAAGGTGCACTCTTTGATATTCTGAAGCAAGCACTTCATGTCCTCCTCACTATCTGCAAGAAAGGTGTATCATTTGCATATTGCACGTTGTTGATAAGTCTTCCTCTAATCCTTATTTTACGAATCCAGCTTCTCCAATGATCTTCTCAGTATGGAGTTTGCATATGTGTGGAGAAAGGATATGACCCTGAGGCATATCTGTCTTAGTTTTAAACAATGCAATGTTCCCTGGTTTGTTTGCACAATAACCTCTTAACCTAGGCATAGATTTTGCATGAACATAATTGTATGTTTGGAGATTCCCATTATTCTCAATTGTAATCATAATTTTTTTTTATGTTCAATAAAGTCAGCAAAACACAAATAGTCATTTTTCTGATATTCTCTACTTTTAACCAAGATCCATCTGACATTAACAATACTATCCTTAGTAACAAAGCCAACTTGAACTTCTGGTAAATTGGTTTATGGCCTGTTCTGCCTGTTTTTAGATGATTTTCAACAATATTTTGCTTGTGTGTGATATTAATGATATTGTTCAGTCACTTGAATGAATGTTCCGTTGGAATATTTTTCTTAGAAATGGGAGCAAAGATGGATCTTCCAGTCAGTTGACCAGGCAGCTATCCTCCAAATTTCCTTGTATAGAGGTTGAACAGGTTTAGAGCTGTATCTGTTAATGAAAACCTGTCAATTGGTATCAAATTGATTCCTGGGATCTTCCCTCAGTAAGGCCTCAAGGAAAAATCTTTCTCTGAAGTTGGTTCATAGGATTTAGACTTACATCCTCTAAACAAGAGAGTGACAATAGCATGAGAAACTAGTAGCAGTGTGTAGTGCAAGGTATAAAAGAAGTGAATGATAATCATATTAAGAGGTGGCTGGGGAAAGGAGGGTTTGGCCAGGTAGCTAGGTGTTCAAGGAATGGGGATGTAACAAGGAAAGGATAGAGACAAATCACATATGCTAGGGATGGGTGGGCAGTGAATGTATCAGTTATTTCTATAAGGAAAGTGTCTTTCATCTGGTAGGTAAAAATGTTTGTCTATCAGATATTCTTCTAACAGTGAATATCTAAATGAAGACAGACTAGGAAGAAGGATTGGCCAACCACTTCTGAAATATAACTGGCCTTTGAAAACTGTATGTACAGCGGAGCACACATAGAGTAGACTAACAGATATGGAAACTGAAGCTGAGCCCTCAAATAAGGAACACAAAAGAGGAGAAAAGGTTGTAAGAAGAAATTAACAATTGGCACATGTAATGTGAGAAGACGCATGAATGTAGGAAAACTGGACATTGTAAAGAAAGAAATGGAACACATAAACATTGACATATTGGGTATTAGTTAAATGAGATGGATTGGCATGGGACATTTTGAATCTTATGATCATATGATCTATTATGCTGAAGATGAAAAGGTGAGAAAAAAGTGTGGTTGCTTTCATATTTAAAAAAGTAACTTTAGATTCATCGTGAAATACAATATTATTTGTGACAAGATAATATCCACACACATATAAGGAATATCTGTTAATACCACTATCATTCAAATGTATGCACCTACAACCAGAGCCAAAGAGGGGGAAATTGATGATTTCTATCAACTGTTGCAGACAGAAATTAATCAAACATGTAATCAAGATGTATTGATAATAATGGGTGACTGGAATGCAAAAGTTGGTAACCAGAAAGAAGGATCAGTAGTCAGAAAATATGTACTTGGTGACAGAAATGGGACTGAGTGTATAATAGGATTCTGTACAATCAATGATTTGTTCATAGCAAAGAAGTATAAAAGCAGGTTATGTACCTGGATTTCACCTGATGGGATGCACAGGAATCAGATTGATTACATCTGTGGAAGAAACCATTGGAGAAGTTCAATATTAGCAGTAAAAACTAGGCCAGGTGCTGATTGTGGAACAGACCACCAACTGCTCATATGCAAGTTCCAATTAAAACTAAAGAAGGCTATATCATATCCACAGGAATCAAAATTTAACCTTGAGTATATCTCCCATGAATTTAAAAACCTTCTCAAGAACAGGTTTGGTCCTTGAACACTAATGAATTAAGACCAGATGAGCTGTGAGAAGATTTCAAAAATATCATTCATGAAGAATGCAAAAAGTCATTACAAAGAAGGAAGAAGGAGAAATGACCAAAATGAATGTCAGAAGACATTTGGAATATTGCAGTAGAGCACTGAAAATCCAAAGCAAAGGGAAGAAATCAAGAAGTTAAGGAGTTCAATAGAAGATTTAAAAGGGTCACTTGAGAATATAAGACAAAATATTATAATGAAATGTGCAAGGAGCTGGAGTAGGAAATTCAAAAGGGCTGAACTCACTCAACATTTCTTAAGCTGAAATAACTAAAGAATAAATTGAAGCCACAAATTTCAATACATTAAGGATGCTATGAGCAGAATACTGAATGATTAAAGAAGCATTAAAAGAGGATAGAAGAAGTATACAGAATCATAGTACCAAAAAGAATTTTCTGCCACAGAAAAATTTCAAGAAACAACACATGATCAAGAGGCAATAGTGATGAAGGAGGAAGTTCAGGCTGCTCTGAAGGACTTGGCAAAAAACAAAGCCCCAGGAATTTATGGAATACCAATTGATGTATTTCAACAAAAAGATTCTGCCCTGGATGTGCTCACCAAATTGTGCCAAGAAATCTGGAAGACAACTACTTAGCCCACTGAATGGAAGAGATCCATATTTATTCCAATTCCAAAAAAAGGTGACCAGACAGTGTGTGAAAATTTTCTAAAAATATCACGAATATCACACACTAGCAAAATCCTGCTGAAGATTATCTAGAAAAGTCTTGAGAGTATATTGACGGAAAACCACCAGAAACACAAGGTGGATTTCAAAGATGTCATGGCAGTAGGGGCATTATTGCCAATGTCAGATGGATCTTAGCAGAAAGCGGAGTCCCAGAAGAACATCTTTCTGTATTTCATTGACTATAGAAAGGCGTTTGACTGTGTGGATGACAATAAATTGTGGATACCTTGAGGAAAATGGGAATCTCAGATCACTGGATCGTGGTTATACAGAACCTATACTCGGACCAAGAAGTAATACTCTGAACAGAGCAGGGAAACACTGCACGGTTCAAAATCAGGAAAAGAGTGTCTCAAGAATGCGTCCTGTCCCCATACCTCTTCAAACTGTATGCAGATCAGATCATTCTGGAAGCAGGGCTTTATGAGGAGGAGTGTGGCATCAAGGTAGGAGGAAGACTTATTAACAACCTATGATATGCAGATGACACAACCTTGCTTGCTGAAACTGAAGACCCGAAGCACTTGCTGCAAAAGGTCAAGGATTTTAGTCTTCAGTATGAATTGAAGCTCAACAACAAGAAGACAAAGATTATCACCACTGGGCCAATTGACAGTAACATATTAGATGGAGAAGACATTGAGGTTATTAGCAATTACATCTTGCTCAGATTTACAATCAACACTCTTAATACCAACAATCAGAAAATCAAAAGAATTGCATTGGGGAAAAACTGCTCTCAGGGACCTCTTCAGAGTACTGAAGAGTAACATTGTGAGTCTAGATACAAAGGTGCCTAATCCATGTAATGATCTTCTCAATTACTTGTTATGCTTCAGATAGCTGGAGAATAAGTAAGGATGACAGAGCAAGATTAGATGACTGCGTTGCGGTTCTGGAGAAGATTCTTGAACATACCATGGACTGCCAAGAAAACAGATTGGTGTGTCTTGGAGAGGGTGAATCCAAGTCTTTCCTTGGAGACTAGGATTTTGAAGTTCTACCTCACTTACTTTGGGCAAATGGCCAGGAGAGATCAGTCTTTAGAGAAAGGCATCATGCTCGGAAGGGTGGATGGGCTGTGAAGGCGAGGGAGACTCTGAATGAGATAGATTGATACAGTGAATGGAGCAATGGGGGTTGGTGTGTCAGAATCAGTGAGATTGGCTCAGGACAGGGAAGGGTTTCGAGCTGCCCTACTTAGAGTCGCTATACATCACAGGCAACTCAATGTCATCATAATATACTATGACAAGTTTGGAAGGAGTAGCATACACTCCCTAAATAACATGCCTCTGGAAATTCCATGAACTTTGATAAATGTTGATAGTTGTAGCGGAGATTCAGGACTTTTGTTCTTAGGGTTGCTATGAGTTGTGCCTGATTCGAAGGCAATCAACAACAACAACAAATACACACACACACACACACACACACACACACACACACACAAAATGGTCCATCACCTCTACCTTTAAAAGTCTAACTTATTTTTATACTAATGGACTTTATCAGCAAATTGGAAAATAAATCTTAAAACTATGTAATAGGTAAGTGTTAATATTAAATATGGATAAAGAACTCCTTCAAGTCAATAATGTAAAAGTAAACAGCTTAATAATAAACCCGGGAAACAGAATACATAGATATTAGCATATAATACATACACATGGTCCAAAAACACAAGATAAAATTTTCAATATCATTTTCTCCTGTGGTTGTAGTTAGGGGCCTTTGAGTGTAATGTAACAAATAGTGATCTTATGAACAACAAATCAGCCCCTTGCCATTCTGTGCACCATTCTCACCCTCTCAGCTATGTTAAAGCCCATTGTTAGACATTTTGTATCTATTAGCCTTGTTGAGTCTTTTTATCTTTTTCTGACTCTAAACTTTTTCCAGCATAATGCCCTTTCCCAAGGATTTGCCCCTTCTGACAACACACTCAAAGTACATGAGACAAAGTTTCATCAACCTTGCCTCTGAAGACCGTCCTAGTTAAACTTCATGAAAGACAGATTTGTTTGTTCTATTGACAGTCCATAGAATACAGAGTATTCTTTTCCAACACCACAATTCAGAGATATCAATGTTTCTGTCATCCATATTCATTGTCCAGCTCTCAGGTGAATAAAAAGTAATGGAAAAGACTAAAGTTTAAATCAGGAACACCTTAGTCTTTAAACTGAAAATCTTGTTCTTTAGCACTCTGGAGAGGTATTGATAGAAGATTTTCCAAACACAACACACCTTTTGATTTTCTGACTAATGTTACAATGCATATATTTTGTGGATTCAGGCAAGATGAAATCATTGACAACTTCAAGCTATCTTCCAATTATCATAATGGTTCCTAATATTCACTTGGTGAGGATTTTTCTTTTCTTGTTTTTTAAATTCTATATTGATTTGCTTATAAAGTTTATGTACATTGTGTTCAACACTGTTCTTCATTCATATTGTGTTTCATACAATCATTCCCATTCATTATGTTTTAGATTATGAATAATCACTGGAATATACTTATCATTACTCTATCATTTCAGGTTCCCACCAGACCTTTCCCATTCCCTTCACCCCCTCCCTCCACCCAACAAACTCTTCAAACCTGTGACTTTTCCCTACCCACCCTCACCTGTCTGTTCCCATTCCTTTCCTCCTTAGGTCCCCATACATGTTTTACTAGTTACCTTTCTATTTTAATGGTCTTTTGCAATATTTGTCTTTATGTGACAGAGTTAGTACTCTCAGCATTATATTCTCCAGTCTCTCCAAGTTACGTAGTATTTTTCAAAATCATTGCTCCTGAGTGATGCATAATATTCCATCATGTGAATGCACCACAGTTTCTCAGTCCATTAAGTTGTGGTTGGATAGTTGAGTTGTTTCCATGTTCTTACAATGCACTAATGTTGTTATGAACATTGGTGTACAAATCTTCATTTCTGTCTCAGTTCCAATTTCATTAGGGTATATTTCTGCTAGTGGAATAGCTGGGTCATATAAAATTTCTATGCTCTGCCTTTTGAGGACATATCAAACTGCTTTCCAGAGAGATTATACCATTTCACAACTACTACAACAGGGTATGAGAGTTCTTAACTATCCACATCCTCTCCAACATTTATTACTTGCTGCCCTGCTAAACTTGCCACTGCTACTGTGGTAAAATGATAGCTCCTTGTTGTTTTGATTTTCATCTCTTTTTTACCAGTGATTTTGAGCATTCATGTATCTCTTGGTCATCCAATGTCTTCCTCTATGAAAAGTCTTACTATGTAGTCTGCCAATTTTGTAATTGTAATTTTGTAATCAGCCTTTTTCAGAAGGCCCAGAATTATTCCCTAAACTTTTGCTGTGATGGTATTTTTAAAAAAATTCCCCAAGTTGGTAAGTTTTCTTCTCATCCTGTTAAACAAAAAAAGCTTTTGATGAGTACAGAGATTTAATCCTTAGAAGATCCCATTCATCAATTTTATTCACTCTAGATTTTGTATATCTGGCTGTATTTTTTAGCCTCTTTATACCATACACTGGACCTTCTAAGCTTGGCCCCAGTTTGTCTTTTATGATCTTTATGCTTTTGGGATTTACTCTCAGGTCTCTGTCCCACCTTGAGCTGATTTTTGTGTATGGTGTGAGATGTAGTTCTTGTTTCAGCTTGCTACAGTTAACAGTCCTGTTTTGCCAGAACCATTTATTGAAGAAATTGTCATTTCTCCATTTGATAGGTTTTATTTCCTTTTCAAATATCATTTGACTATAGATAGAGAGGTATATTTCTTGGTTCTCAATTTTGTTCCATTGGTTTATATGCCTGTCATCATACCAGTATGATGTTGTTTCGGTAACTACCACTAAACAGTAAATTTGAGCCCAAGGAGTACTATGTCTCTCACTTCATTTTTGTTTTTCAGAAATGCTTTGCTTATTGAGTCTTTCTTTTCCAAATAAACTCAACAATTTCCCTTTAGATCTCCTTGAAAAATGATTTTGGTATCTGCATTTAGATTGCATTGAATATGTAGACTGCTTTCAGTAGAATTGTCATTTTTACTATACTGAGTTTTTCTATCCTTGAATAGGGAACATATTTCCACTTATTTATGTCTTTAAATGCATTTCTTGTAGAAACTTTCTGTAATTTTCTTTGTACAGCTCTTTTGTGTCACTAGTTAGGTTCGTTCGCAAGTCTCTCAAATTGTGGTTGGTTATTAAATTGTATCATTACTCTCCTGTGTTTCTTTTCTGAGTTCTTTTTGTTACTGTAGAGGAATCCCATCGACATTTAGATGTGAATCTTGTATCCTTCTATTCTCCTAAACTGATCCACTAGCTCTAATGGGGTTTTTTTGTTGAATCCTTGAGATTTTCTGTGTACACTATTATCTGCATATAGCAATGGTTTAACCATATCGTTGACATATGGATGTCTTTTGTCTCCTTCTTTTGTCATACTGCTCTAGCAAATACTTCCAGTACAGTATTGAATAGAAGATGTGGCAGTGGGAATCTTTCTCTAGTCAGGAAGGTGTGTTAGATTTTGTCAAATGCCTTTCCCGTATCAATTACTAGAATCATATGGTTTATACCGTTAAGTGTTTTCTTATATTGTACTTCTTTTCTTACTTTTTCTCTAATCTTCTTGCATTTCAATTTCCATTTTATTGACCAGAAAATTAACTTATCTTTTTACATGAATCATTCTCTGAATGTACAACTGTGTTAGACAAGAAAAAAATGACAAGTCTTCTGGAGAAGATGAAGGTGAAGATTAATTAACAATATTTCACCTATTGGTGGGTTGGCTAATTTACTACAGAGTATGATCAAATTATAATCAGAAGTGAAATCAGTAGATGATGAAGGGTGATAACTACCTGAATTATTTTCCCAGGCAGATTTCTGATTATTGTCTCCTCAGTTTAAGTGAATGGAACTCCCTGTAACAGAAACAATCTGCTCTGTGATAATACAGACTGACAGATTGGCTGTCTTAAGAACTACATCACTTCAAGAGCATCGCAAGCCAATCCACAGCCCTGACTAGAAAGGAAATGTAGTGTGTAATTTAACCAAAACCAGCTAGCAATAAATGCAGACTTCAAATAGCTTAGCTTCCTTGCCAAGTTTCACAGCCAAACCAGCTCATCCTGAGGCCCTTCTGTGAGTACATTTCAGAATTACACCTTCAGTGAAGGAGGACTCAAGGGCATTCTGAGATAAGCAACTAAAATTTAGAGCTACAGTCAGTCAGTCAATCATTACTATTGAGTTGAACTTGATTCCAGTTGTTTTTCAGAGGCTGTTAATTGCACAAGAAGAAATTATTAATCTTTCTCCTAAAGAAAAGCTGGTGGATTTGAACTGCCTGATTTTGGATTGTCAGTGGAATTGTTTATCTACTACAGTAATCTATAAAAAGATGTCCCTATGGCAAATAAAATGGTTACAGAAATAATTAGGAAAAGTCACAGGAAGATTATGTATTTTATGTAGCTAAAAATGAATACAATTTCAATAGATAAAAGAGAAGGGAATTTAGATACATATTTCAAACTATACAAAGAAATAGAGGTGGGAAATGTACAGTATGAGTAACTATGAGATGTTTGGCCCCTCTAAATTATGAAGAAAATGGAGGAATCAAGGTATGGAGGAAATTGAGAATGAAAAGGAGTGCAGGTTCATATTATGAAAAACTTAATATAAAAAATAAATTAATTTTATATAAAGTGAGTACAAAATAATTCAAAATTCATTTAAGTGCACCTGGAATTCAATGATATCTTTTATTCTAAAAAATTAAAAACCCTTCTCTGTCTCCTAGAGTTACTTCTGATATCATTCACTCTATAAATAAGCATTTATAAAATGTGTATAATTTGGTGTTGTTATATAAGTCAGAACCTATTCACAGATGACTGTTAAGTGTTTATTGTAGGCTTTAACTCTCATAGGAAGCTATTGTTCCTTTTTCTCATTTGGAACAGCTGGTGGACTTGAACCACCCACCTTTGAGTTGGCACTGTGGTTTCTTTCCACTAATCCACCAGGCAATTCACCATTTGGTAGACACTATGAAGAGCTGAAGGTATAGTGCATTATGTATTGGATTGTTAAATGTAAAGTTAGTGGCTTGAATCCTCTGACAATTCCTAGGGATAAAGATGGACAGCCTCCTCCCCTTAAATAGTACAGCCTTAGAAATCCAATAAAGGACCACTATCTGGACATACTTATGACAGTGGGTTTTGGTTTTATAACAAAAAGAAACTTGGGAGAGTTACTGTGGGGTTAAGGCACTATTGTTCAAAGATGCTTCCCTAGCCATTGAGTCTGGCTTTGCCAAGTGGATTGGCAGGACTACGTGAATAGGGTGTATAAGCCTTCCACAAAGGGATTGGCTGGTTTTACCTCAAAACTGAGCAGACTCAGTCACAAATTTTGTGAATCTCACCACCAACAAAGAAGTAAGAGCGTACTGTTTGTCCTTCAGTGCCAGAAATTCTTGCACCAGCAAAAACTTACAAGAGAGCAGCAGTAGGTGAAGTAGAGGATCACATTGAACATAAAATAGACCATAGGACCAATACTCTACAGAATCAGCACAAGGAGTCTTTGTCACATTTTGTTGGAGGACTAGGGTATGGAAAGGGGGGAAGAAAAGAGAGAGGGAAGGGGAGGATGGAAGAGGGTGAAGGGTGGGTGGAAGTTGGGGGAGAAGCCCCAATTGGAAGGACTAATTGTCTAACAATGTCAGTCTGGAGACTAGGGTGCATCTGATCCAGGTCACGGACTTCAGAATTGCTTATTATTCATCTGAGAGCTGGACAACAAACTAGGGATGATAGCAGAAGGATCAAGACCTTTGAGTTGTGCTGGAGGCAAGGATTTTCAGGCTCCATCTCACATACTTTGGACACATGGCCAGAAAGGACCTGTCCTTGGAGAAAGACATCATGTTTGGAAAGGCAGGGGGACAAAGCAGGAGAGTAAGACTCAGGATGAAATGGATGGACTCTGTGACTGGAGAAACAGGATTAGGTCTGTTGGAGACAATGATTGGCTCAGCATAGGGAAAGTTTCAGAGCTATTGTGCACAGGGTTGCTATGAGTTGCAGATGGCACATAACAACAACAACATTAATAGTTTAAAGTTATTTGAGGCTGATGGTTGAGATGCCTGTTAGCACATTTTAGAAGCTGTCCTGATTGAGTGATTAAATCTGCTACCAATCTGAATTTAATATAGACTTTTGACTTCCCTAATATGATTCTGTGTGGTTCGTGAGCTATGAAAATAGGTTTTGAATTCAGTAGAGCAGTAAGAATTCTGTTAGAATGACTAGAAGGAGGTGTGGAAGCACAGGGAATATATCTGAACTCATGAGAATTGGTTTTGTGCTTTTGATGCTGTTAATTGTAACTGTTCGCTATGGTGAAGTTGGAAAAGCATAGATATGGCCGTCTCCATGAAACCATTGCTCTTTTTACAATTATTAACATTAGAGATTTGTAAAGAAATAAATAAAATTGCAAAATTATATTTGATACATGCACTAGTTGAAGTACAGATAATCTATCACAAGCTCAACAAAGCAAGCTAGAAATCTAGAATTATTGTAGATTAAACACAGCTTCAATTTGTCATATTGCTAGGAAAGGTTAATCCTTGGAGATAGACATGGAGAAAAATCAGTGAGAGAGAAGAAAACCCTTGTTGAGATGGATTTACATGGCGCCTGCAGCAAAGGGCTGAAGTGTGTCGGAGTAAATGATGATGGCACAAGATAGTATAGGGTTCAGATTTTTTATATTGAGTCCAAATAATTCTTACTCAACTTGATGACATTTAGCAAGAACAAGTTGGTCCCTGGAAGAAAAGAGCTTGTCATCATCTTCCACCAAGATTCAACTCAACTAAGTGATAGCAAGTTAGATCAGACTCACAGCTGAAACTTCACAGGGTTTCATAGGTTTTAAACTCGTGAAAAGAGATTGCTTATTGTTGTTTTGCCAAAGCCATTGGTGGATTTGAATTTCCAGCAAGGTACAGTATAATTTCCCTAAGCATTAAGCTAATTAAGGGTTCCCTCTCTATGAAGTTTACAACATAGGAAAAAATGTCCTTTGGGGAGGTTTTACTCCATCCTATAGAGTCACAAAGGGTTGAAATAAACTTGATGGCATACAACAGTAACAGCAAAAATTTTTAATTGATTTCTCAATCTATCAGAAGAATCTGTTAGATATAATCTTCAGCAATTTGTGTGCCTTCTAGTATTGGTGGAGACTTAGCATAAGTATCAAGGAGCAAGTAGTGTTCATTAATACTCGATCATGCATATATGTGGTGTAAAATTGTGTGTAAATTATTATAATAAAAATGCTGTTGTTTCTATGTGCCGTCGAGTCGCTTGTAACTCATAGTGACCCTATGTACAACAGCCCTAAACTGTGCTCTGTCCTGTGCCAATCGCACCATCTCCAATACACCCATCCCAGTTGCCCCAATCACTGAATCAATCCACCTCATAAGAGGGCCTTCCCCTCCTGCACTGTCCCTCCACCTTACCAAGCATGATGTCCCTCTCCAAGGACGGGTCCCTCCTTACAACATGTCTATAGTATTTTATACAGAGCCTCATAATCCTTGCCTCCAAGGAGCATCCCGGTTTGACCCCTTCCAGGATGAATCTGTTTTCCAAGCAGTCCATGGTACCCTCAATACTCTTCTCCAGCACCACAGCTCAAAAGCATTAATTCTCCTTCTATCGTCCTTAGTCATTGTCCAATTCTCTGATGCATAACAACTGATAGCAAAGACAATGGCCTGTATCAAATGCACCTTGGTCTCCAGAGAGACACTATTGCTCCTCAGAACTTTGGAGAGGTCCCTAACAGCAGACTTTCCCATCGCAATGAGTCTTTTAATTTCCTGGCTACTGGTGCCGAGAGAGTTCACTGTGGAGCCAAACAAACTAAAGCCGTGAACAATCTCAATCTCTTCACCATCCATCCTGATGCTGCCAATTGGCCCGGTGGTGAGAATCTTTGTCTTCTTGATATTGAGGGTCAATCTATACTGGAGGCTGCAGTTCTTGACTCTGCAGCAAGCGCTTCAGGTCCTCCTCAGTTTCAGCAAGCCGGGTTGTGTCATCTGCATAGTGCAGACTATTGATAGATCTTCCACCAATCTTGACCCCACATTCCTCCTCATAGAGCCCAGCCTCCCAGATAATCTGATCTGCATACAGGTTGAAAAGGTATGGAGATAGGATGCATCCCTGTCATACGCCCTTCCCAATTTTGAACCATGCAGTGTTCCCTTGCTCTGTTCTGACGACTGCCTCTTGGTCCAAGCATAGGTTTCTCATTTGCACGATCAAGTGTTCTGGGATTCTCATTCTTTTCAGAGTCAGCCACAGTTTGTTATGATCTACACAGTCAAACACCTTTGCATAGCCAATGAAACACAGATAGACATTCCTCTGGTATTCCCTGCTTTCAGCCAAGATCCATCTAACATTAGCTACAATATCCCTAGTACCACGACCCCTTCTAAACCCAGCCTGGACTTCCGGTAGTTCTCGGCTGATGTGTTGTTCCAGTCATTTTCGGATAATCTTCAGTAGAATCTTGCTTGCGTGTGAAATCAATGGGATTGTTCTGTAGTCTCCACACTCTGTTGGGTCACCTTTCTTTGGAATGGAAACAAACAGATCTCTTCCAGTCAGTTGGCCAAGCGGTTGTTCTCCAGATTTCTTGGCACAACTTGGTGAGCACATCCAGGGCAGCATCTGTTAGCTGAAATACATCAATTGGTATACCATCTATTCCTGTGGCCTTATTTTTTGCTATTTTCTTCAAAGCAGCTTGAACTTCTTCCTTCATCACCACATGCTCTTACTCATGTAGATAAAGTTAATAATTCATAAGTGGTTAAGCCAGAGCTACATTATTTTTAATTAAGGAGTAACCTCTACATAAAATAAGGAAGATTCTAAACCCACTAGGAGGCCTCAGTAGCTATAAACATTGTCATATAGTGACAGTCCTCTATGTCCATGCGTATAATCCTAAAAGAGTATAAATGAATGGAAGAAAGTCAATCAACATCTTCATGAACAAAAGGATTGTTTTTCCTGAAACAGTGACTATTGGACACATTTTTCTTTTCTCTGATTCATTTGGTCTTCTTCCTACATGTCTTTAGTTGCAAGCTCACCTCAACAAGGTCAATTATTCACCTAATAATCAGGTTGGAATAATCATACATAAGTCAAATTAGTAATGTCTTGACAGATAAAATAATTTAGACTTGTTAATTAATAACACACAGGCACTATGGAAATTGTCTGCATATAATGTGATTATTTTTAAGGTAGCCAATTATTTCACACTTATACTGACTTTCTGAGATTGTATGACTCCCAAGGCCTTAATCCAGGCACAACAGGTCCTTTAAGAAGCATATTATTTTGGCTTCAGACTTCCTTGGCTCTATGGATTTGTAATTGGCCAGATTTTTCTGCCATAATGTTTCAGCCTTCTGTCCGTTTTCAGCAGAATGTATGAATATCAGTACCTCTCCTGGTCCTGCTGCTTCAGGTATCAACACCTTGACTGTTTTTCTTAGGTGTGTCTATGTAGACAGCCATTCAGTGCCTGAGAGGCTGAGAGTAGAAATACCAATTTTCAAGAGCAGTTTAACAATGTTTATTAACAGCTTTACCATTTTCTTGAACTTCAACCCAAGTAAATTCACTCATCTCCCATTTCCCCTGACCATTATCTCACTCTTAAAATAAGGCCAGTTATAACCACATTCTTTTCCTCAGTTTTTGATGTCACCATTTTCCTAAACTGGAATGAGCTCTTCCCTTCATATACTTTTCTACTTCCACCCTACTTCTTCCATAAAGCTATTCCTAAAAGACTTTCTACAGAGGTGTGTGGCTTAGTGGTAAAAAGTTATGCTGTCAACCTAAGAGAACATGATTTTAATCTACCAGGGGGAGAAAAATGGGCAATCTCCTGTGTGATTCATTGCCTCTAAAAAACTACTGAAGGGTCAGCTATGAGTAGGTTCTAACACAACGGTACATAACAACAGCAACAATATTCTTTCTAGTTGACACTGCTCTTTTACCTCGAGCTGCTGAAGATTAACATTTCTTGAGAGCAGGAATTAAGGTTTTGCTATCAACATAATAGATGTTCAATAAACTTATCAAGTTAAAAAAGTTAGCATAGAAAATATCTTTTGAATCAAGATTTTATATATTAAGTTTTAAAAGTTTTAAAGACACTGTCTCAAATGTATACGGTGGGCTACATTGTCTTTGACACCTACACATCTACATGCTGCAGTGATCTCTTTCCTGATTGATTCTGTTAGTTCTAAAATATTTCTTCATTTTACTAATCCAGTCATTCATCCAGTGAGGCCTCTTCACAAGGCAGAAGAAACTCCTCCATTATTTAGAAAGAACTTTACCTAAGTATGATTTCTTCTTTGTCTGGGATATTTCTTCTCTCTCTCTTCCACCTCCTTCTCTTTTCTCCTCTCCTACTTCCTTGTGGTTTTGGTAAATATTATGTAATTACTAGTTTTTACAGGAACCCTGGTATTTTAAGCAGTTTAAAGGTTCAATAGCTAATACTAAGATGGGCAATTTGAACTCAACAGCCACTCTGAGGGAGAAAGAGATGGCAATTTGTTACCATGAGCATTTACAACTGTGAAAACCCTGTGGAGCTGTTTCACTTTGTCCTGTAGGGCTGTAATGAGTTAGAATCAATGCATGGGTAATTACTTTTTATTAAAGTAAAGATAATTCTTCTAATAAGAATTTGATTTCTTTTTGCCTATACTAGGCATTTTATTTCTTCTGTGCTGAGGGTTCTTAAAGTAGACAAAAGTGCAAGCATCCCTGTGCAGATATGTTTTTAAGCTAACTCTTCTTTGTTCTCTGGCTATGGTGTACACACCAGAACTCAGTCATCTTGTGCATGCCTTCTCTTCTTCATGATGAGAGTTGGATGAAAGAGTGTAGATAAGTCAGTGTAGATCCACGATCATTATTGGAAAAACAACGGAAGACACATGGCCAACTGATGCTGGGTCAATACAATTATCTCCATATGTTTTCTACATCCCACTTTTAAACTTATTTTTTCTTTAGTAAAAATGCAAATTTTATATTCATTTTTAGAGTACAGGCTGCTTAAATTACGAAGAAAACTTTAAAATGTTTAAATACAATTATACATAGTTAAAAACTAAAAAAGCCAAAATTTTGTAACTATATTAAAGATGTAGAAAAACATTATGATTCAGAGATTTGTGAGAATGTATTTTCATGTGGAAAGTAAATTAAAGATGACATCTCTGTCTTTAACTACCAGGAAGAAAGGTTTTAGCTCATATAAAAATTCATCCTAAAATATATAAAACGTAGTTATTATAATTATCAAGTTCTGGTAAATATATGTACATAACTAAAAATCCCATTAAAAGGCATCATCATAGTAATGAATGGCTAATGGTCTTTTTTTATTGCATAAAACTTTAGTAGTTGGAATATTGTTTGATCTCATATACTAGTAAACTTAACAAGACCTTGAAACTTCAAAGATTAGCTTTAAAGGAAAAAGTAAACATAAAATAAAAAGAAAAATGAAATATATAAAGTATTTCAAAGCTGTAAATAGTCATGAAGACTTATTCTTGGGAAAGATAAACTGTATAACATAACAGATGTTATATCTAAAAATAAAAAAATATTGATTTTGCTTGGCCATTTTTCTATACTCACAAGTACCCATTAATATCTAGAATGTTCAAACTACAAAAAATAAAAATAGCTAGAAATAATTAACTTAAGGCCACTGCCTAATTGTCTCCTAAGTCTTTAATTATGGCTTTGTGCATATTTGCAAATTTATAACCAAGTATAAATTTATATTTAGAGAAAGACGACTGAGATCAGTTTCTGTTGAAATTCAAACCACTTGAGATCATGTTAAAACATCCAATCATTTATTGTCTTGTTATGAGATACTGTCTAGTCAAGTTTGACTCATAACAACCCTATGAACAGCAGATCTAAACTCTGCCCTGTATTGTGCTGACTTCAAACTCTGACAGACTCAAGCCCATTGATACAGTTATTGTGTCAATCCACCTTCTTTAGGATCTTCCTCTCATTCACTGTCCCCTCAGCTTCCCAAACATGATGTCCTTAACCAAGAAATAGCCTTTCCAATCCATATGCCCAAAATGTAATATACAAAGCTTTGCCATCCTTGCCTTCAGGAAGCACTTTGATAGTATGTTTTGAAAAAAAACAACACAAAAAAAACCCCCACACCAAAACGAGTTACTTTAGTGAAAATAGATTTAGAAAGTAAACATTTGTTGATGAATACAGGGTTTTATTTTATTTAATCAATAAAATGTTATTAAAATGGAATATTGCTCCAAAAATTACTGGGATCAGTACCAATATTTACCTCATTTGTCTATCCACTAACTGATCCCAATTAACATTCCTTGGTACGAGCAGTCAGGAGAAAATTTGGAAAACCTGAGCTCAGGGATCTCTCCAAAGTACTAAAGAGCAATGATGCCAGTTTGAAGACTAAATTGTGCTTGATTCAGTCTGTGGTCTTTTCTGATCACTTGGTATGCATCTGAGAGCTGGACAATGAATATGGATGCCAAAAGTAGCATTCATGCCTTTGAGCTTTGGTGTTGGAGAGAAGTGATTATCCCAGGGACTGCCAAAAGGACAAACAGATAGGTCTTGGAAAACTGCAGCCAGAGTGCTAATTGAAATCAAGTTTGATGAAGCTATGTTTTTACACACTTTGGGCATGTTGGTAGAAGAGGCTATTCTCCAGAAAGAGACATCATGCTTGGAAAGGTGGAGGGTCGGCTAAAGAGAGGAAGACTTTCAACAACTTTTCAATGACTTTCAAAAAGGCTTTTCAATGCAGAGTGACTACAGCAATAGGATTGAGTGTGTCAGAGATTGTGAAGATGGCACAGGGTAGGACAGGGTTCAGATCTTTAGTATATAAAAACAATAACAACAATTTTACTAACGAGTTGTCCTCATTTCTTTCTTTACTCTCTACTTTTCTCAGCATTCATTCAAGGAACAGCACCTCCTGACAACATGCCAAGGTAGGTGAGATAGTTTCACCTTGTTTGTCTCTAGAAAGAACTCTGGTTGCCTTTCCTATAAGACAGATTTGTTTGTTCTTTGGTTAGTCCATTGCATATTCAATATTTTACCAACAGCACAATTCAAAGGTGCCAATTCTTCTTTATTCATTGTATAGAACAATACACTATCTTCCTTTTACATACACATCTTCCTTTTACATATAACACATACTCTGTTTGATGTCCTCATCTAAGGAAAATAATTTTGAAAGCATACTATGCTAATTTTTTATTTTGCTTTACTTTTTTCAGTTTTACACAAACTTGTTTTTAAAAAATTGCATAATTGTGTTCACGAGGTTCATGCTGTTTGCAAAAATAAATTTGGCCATGTGATATTACTTATAATTAGGAACAGTATCATTGATTGATAAAGACTACCTAAAGAAATATTATTTAAATAATTAACATCCTTTACATCAAATAACATCAATATTGTTGTTGTTGTTATGTGCCGTCGAGTCCTTTCCGACTCATAGCGACCCTATGCACAACAGCCCTAAACCCTGCTCTATCCTGCGAGAACCGCACTGCCTCCAACACACCCATCCCGATTACCCCAGGCACCGAATCAATCCATCTCATAGAGGGTCTTCTCCTCCTGCGCCATCCCTCCACCCTCCCAAGCATGATGTCCCTCTCCAAGGACCCGTCCCTCCTGGCAACATGTCCATAGTATGCCAGACGAAGCCCCAGAATCCTTGCCTCCAAGGAGTTGCTTGGTTTAATCCTCTCCAAGATGAATCTGTTTGTTTTCCTGGAAGTCCATGGTACATTCAGTACTCTTCTCCAGCACCACAGTTCAAAGGCATCAACTCTCCTTCTGTCGTCCCTAGTCATTGTCCAACTCTCTGATGCATAACAAGCGATTGCAAATACCATGGCCTGTATCAGGCGCACCTTAGTCTCCAGAGAGACACCGTTGCTCCTGAGTACTTTAGAGAGGTCCCTAATAACAGACTTTCTCATAGCGATATGCTTTTTTATTTCCTGACTGCTGGTGCCAAGAGTATTGACTGTGGAGCTGAGCAAACTGAAGCTGTGAACAATCTCAATCTCTTCGCCATCCATCCTGACACTGCCAATTGGTCCAGTGATGAGAATCTTTGTCTTCTTGACTTTGAGCCTCAGTCAATACTCATACTGAAGGCTGCAGTCCTTGACCCTCCACAGCAAGTGCATGAGGTCCTCCTCAGTTTCAGCAAGCAGGGTTGTGTCATCTGCATAACGCAGATTGTTAATAGATCTTCCACCAATCCTGATGCCACAATTCTTAAGTTTTGATAATTCAAAGATAGTTTCAAAATTTTGTTCTTTCCATTTTGTGACTGAATATTTCTACTGTTAACTACATATACAGATGATGACAATCAATACACTGTGTTGTAAATACTGGATTAAATAAAGCTAAAAATCAAATAATGCTAGAAGGAAAGTGGTGTAACAGTAAAATACTTCAAAGTACTTAATTTGCACACATGAATGTAACCTTCATGAAAATAAATATTTTACATAGGAAAAACTTACTTCAAGACCAGTAGTTATTATTTTATATCCACAGAAATTATATTCTTAAAAATGTGATTTATGACGTTTACAAAATGGTTTAGAAAACTTCTTAGAGGTTAACATTTTTGTTAAATTTTACATGAATATAGAAAGTTGAAGATAAATATATAACACCAGAAAATTTACACTTCATTTGCAAATTTGTCAGGAAAAAAATTAAACTAGATTTGACAATTTCCACATTTTAAAAATTAATTTAATTGCCAAATGTTAACAAAATAAAGTTATTTTCTTTGCATTTCGTATCCCTGGTGGTGTAGTGCAGACATTCAAATTTACTCATCATTCTGATGGACAAAATATTTACTCTCTTTCCATAAAGATTTGCAACCTCAGAAAATTATGTAGGATTAATAGAATTCTTATTGTACTGAAAGTGAGTTATACTGTGTAGAAATTTTTTATCAAATCAACAAAGGAATAATGACAGCAAAGGAAAAAGAATTACTAGAAAAGAATAGAAAATATTGTTCACTATGTGAACCACCTTGATACAACTTCAAATTTCTATCTCATGTTAATTTTCATTTCTAAAAAAATATAAACTTGAAAGAAACTGGCTTCATAAAAGTTATTTTCATTTTTATTATTAGTAAAAATAAAAAATAATAACTGTATTTATAAAAAATGCACTTCTCAGTCAATTTTGTTATTCTACTTAATGTTCTGTGGAATTACAAACATCACACTACTTCTCATTTTTTTATTCCGTGGTAAATTAGACATTTTGTGAAAATAATTCTTCTATATTTCTGGGGTTGTTGAAATGATCTCATTTTCTTTTTATAGTTGATGTTGATGAATGGAACACAGTTTTACTCTAAAACACTTGGGATGCCGTGAGTTGAAATCAACTGTATGACAATTATTTTTTTCATTAATCATTCTAAATTTTAAGTATTTGTCTTATTTTTCTTAACATATATGACATAATATTGCATTGGTTCTTTATATGAGGTAGAGTCTTTAATATGATGTGCAAACTCAATAATATTTTAGCTCC
Source organism: Elephantulus edwardii (assembly GCF_000299155.1). NCBI lineage: Eukaryota > Metazoa > Chordata > Mammalia > Macroscelidea > Macroscelididae > Elephantulus > Elephantulus edwardii. The sequence continues at coordinate 15,308,400 of NW_006399808.1, read as the reverse complement.
TATTTTCTTTTAATCCATTACTAAATAATAAGTTTCAATAACATATTAAAAATGTTGTTGTTGTTATGTGCTATTATAGAGATAATACATACACTAATTCTGAAAACTGCCTTATATTCAGCCAATCTCATTGTCTCCAGCACACTTAATCACAATACTCCAGTCAATGAATCAATCTATCTCATCCTGGGTCTTCTTCTCCTGTGCTGTTCCTTCACCATTCCAAGCATAATGTCTGTCTCCGAGGACAAGTCTCTCCTGGCCATGTACCGAAGCATCAAAATTGTTTTTCTCTAGGGAGCACTCTCTCTCGGACAGACCTGATTGTTCTCCTCACATTCCACAGTATGTCCAACACTCTTCTCCAGAACTACAAATCAAAGGCATTGATCCTTTTGCTTTCATCCATAGTTATTGTCCAGGTCTCTGATGCATAACAAATAATTCCAAAGACCATGGCCTGGATCAGGTTCACTTTAGTCTCCAGAAAACATTGCTTTTCAGTACTTTTGAGAGGTCCCTAACAGCAGACTTTCCCAGTGCAATTTGTGTTTTGATTTCCTTAAGCTGGTGCCAAGATTGTTGATTGTGGAACCAAGCAAGCTAAAGATATCAACAACTTAAATTTATTCTCCATCTATCAAGAAGCTGCTGGTAAGCCCTGTGGTGTGAATCTTTATTTTCTTTCTTCCTTTTTTAATTAATTTCAGTGAAGATTTACAGAGATTTTTGGATTTTCATTCAATCATTGTTACACTTTTCTCCCCGCCCACCCCACCCCCACCCCCAGTTTGCTCTTCTTTGTTTTCTTGTTGTTGACCTTTAGTCCATATTTACCGAGCGCTCCTTGACCTTCTGCAGCAAATACCTCATGCCCTCTTCAGTTTCAACAAGCAAGGTTGTGTCTTCTGTATAATGCAGGTTGTTCAAGACTCTTCTTCAAATCCTGATGCCACCTGCCTTCTCATAGAGTGCAGCTTTCTAATTGATCTGTTTTGCATAAATATTGGAATGATATGGAGATAAGATGCATGCTTAATGGACATCTTTCTTGATCTTTAACCACACAGTGCTTCCATCTCTGTTCTAACTGCTGTTTCCTGGTCTGCTATAAGTTTCACACGAGCACAATTAAATGTTCTGGGATTTACATTCTTCTCAAGGTTAGTCACAATTTATTGTGATTCACACAGTCAAATGTCTTTGCATAGTCAATGAAACACAGATAGACATTTCTCTAGTACTTTCTAATTTCAGCCAAGATTCAACTAATGTTGATATCCCAAGTGCTATGGCCTCTTCTAAATCCAGCCTGCATATCTAGCAGTTCTCTGTTGATGTGTTGCTACAGTCATTTTTGGATAATTTTCAACAGTATCTTCCTTGCATGTGATATTAAAGATATCATTCAATAATTTCCACACTCTGTTGGGTCACCATTTTGGAATGGGGACAAATACAGATCTTTTCCATCAGTGGGCCCAGTAGTTATCATCCATATTTTTTGCCGTAACCAGGTGAGCATGTCCAAGGAAGCATCTGTTTCCTGAAATATGTCAACTAGTATTCTATAAATTCCTGGGGCCCTGTTTTATGATGATTCCTTCAGAATAGCTTGAACTTCCTTCATGTGTTATTTCTTGAAATTCTTCTGTATAAGCCAATTGTTTTTTTTTTTATATCATGCCTCTGTGTACTCCCTCCATCTTCTTTTGATGCTTCCTTTTAAAATTCTACCTTCAGCATTCTTAAGTATTGCAATTTGAGGCTTAAATTTGTTCCTCAGTTCTTTCAGCTTAAGAAATACGAATAAGGTTATCCCTTTTAGTTTACCAACTCTAGTTCTTGGGCTTTTCATTATAGTACTTTGCTTTATCTTTCTGCCCTCTCTTTTGAACTCTTCTGTTCAGCTTATTAATTTCTTGATTGTTTCCCTTTGCTTTGGCATATTGATGATGTAGTGCGAAAATCAGAGTCTCTTCTGATAGCCATCTAGGTCTTGTCTTTATGCTCTGTCTTCACAGTGACTTTTGAGTTCAATGTTGTATATCAGTGAAGACATTTTTCTTCTTTTTGGTAAACTTTGAGGGAATTTTAATCTTCTACTTTGGAAATCAAATATAGCTCTTCAGTACATTTTATTAAATAAACTTCTGTAGTAAGCCTTATTCCTTTCTAAGTGTTTACTGTATAGAGAATAATGTTCTTAATCAGGTAACATCGATTCTCCCAAAGATCCACTGGCTTTCAATTTCAATCCCTGCCCTGGGCCCAAGGGCCAAATAAACACCACCTCCATATCAGATTAAGAAGAGACCTGTCTGGACCTTGGAAATTATCACATTATATCAGCACGGTAAGCAAAGACACTAAGTCATACAATTTAGCAGAAGCTCTGTGGCAACCATCTTCCCTCAGTATTGCCTCAAGCAAAAATCTTTCCCTGAAGTTGTTACATGGGATTTGAACTTATTTCCTCCTAACTAAGAGCCAGACAAAAGCATGAGAGACCAGAAGCAGTGTCAGTGTGTGGTGCCAAGACATCACAGAAGTGCCTTGTGGACAAAGCTATCATATTAAAAGGTGGCTCAGGAAAAGAAGGATCTGGGAATTCAAGAAATGGGGATGTAGCAGAGAAAGAGAAGAGACAAGACACAGGAGCTTGGGTGGGGAGAAAAGTGATGGTTATGGTTCTTTCTGTAGGGGAAGTGTTTTTCATCTATGAGGTAAAATGCTTGTCTGTCAGATATTGTTCTAAAACTAAGCATCCAAGTTAAGACAGACTAAGAAAAAGGATTGTCTATCAGCTTCTGAAATATAACGGGCCTTCTAAAACCTTATGTACATCAGAACACACTTAGAGTAGACTAACAGATATGGCAACTGAGTCTGAGTCCTCAAATTTGAAACACAAAGGAGAAGAAACAGTTGTAAGAAGAAATTAATAATTGGCACGTGGAACGTGGGAAGCATGAGACATTGTTAGGGAAGAAACGGAACACATAAATATTGAATAGTCTGGATTAACGAAATGAGATGGATTGGCATGGAAATCAGACAACTATATGGTCTACTAAACTGGGAATGAAAAGATGAGAAAAAAATGGGGTCACTTTAAGATTTAAAGAGATAATTTCTAGATCCGTCTTGAAAAACAGTATTGTGAGTGACAGGATAATATCTGTAGTGAGCCACACTGCAGCCATATTCTGCAAATCGCCATTTTGTGCCAGGTTCAAAAGTGCAGAACTGTTTATCATTGTGGTTTGATGTTTGAAGTGGTGACAATCTTTGTTTCTTGGTGTTGAGCTTCAATTCATATTGAAAGTTGCACTCCTTGACCTTCTGATTAGAAGTTGGAAAGTATGAACTTGGTGACAAATAAGAGGTTGGTGATAAAATGATATATTTCTGTATAATCAATGATCTGTTCATAGCAAATACCTTTTAGAAGAAACATAAATGCAGGCTAAACACGTGGATTTCACCTGATGGGATGCACAGGAATCAAAAAAATTACATCTGTTGAAGGAATCATTGGAGAAGTTCAATATCTGCAATGAAAACTCAGGCCAGGTGCTGATTGTGGAACAGATCATTAACTGCTCATATGTTAGTTAGAATGAAAGCTAAAAAAGGTCAAATCATATCCACAGGGAAAAAATTCTATCAGGAGTCTATACCCCTTGAATTTAAAAACTATCTGACAAATAGGTTTGAGACCTTGGCACTGATGAACAAAGGCCAGATGAGCTATGGGAAGACATCAAGAATATCGTTCATGAAAAATGCAAAAAGTCCTTTCTGAGAAGGAAGAAGGAAAAAAAGATGAAAATGGATGTCAGAAGAAACTCTGAATATTTCACTATCTTGCCAAGAAGTCAAAACAAAGAGAAAATAAAGAAGTTGAAGAGTTGAATAGGGCATTTCAAAGGGGAACTCGGGAATACAAGGCAAAGTTTTATAAAGAAATGTTCAAGGAGCTGGAGTCTGAAAATCAAAAGGGCCAAACTCACTCAGCATTTTTTAAACTGGAGAAACTAGAGAACAAATTTAAGCTGTGAGTTGCAATGCTTAATGATGCTATGGAGAGAATATTGAATGATTCTAGAAGTATTAAAAGAAGATGGAAGGAGTATACAGAGTCACTCTACCAAATGTATACTGCATTGAAACAGATGAGGGAGAGAACTGTTTAAAAGGGATCTATAACTGGGTATTATTGTCATGATAGGAGTCCAGAATGAAGGCAGCATAGTGCAGTGAACTTGGGTGGAGGGATTGCATAACAATGAAAAAGTTTTTCTTTTACTTTTCAAGGAAAAGAGTGAATTGGGGAAGACAGAGAGAAAAGTGAAACAATGAATGACTGGAAACCTTACGTCTCTCTAAACTTTAATTAAAGTGAATAAAAATCAAATTAAAAAAGGACTGACATAAAAGAATTTCAAGAAGCAACATATGATTCAGAGGCAATTGTGATGAAGGGGGAAGCTGAGGCTGCTCTGAAGGACTTGACAACAAAATAAAGTCCCAGTAATTGATAGAATACCTATTGAAGTATTTCAACAAATGCTGCCCTTGGTATGCTCACCAAGTTGTGCCAAGAAATCTGTAGGACAACTACTTGGCCAACTGACTGGAAAAGCTCCTTAATTATTCACATTCCAAAAAAAGATAACCTAACAGAGTGTGGAAATTATCAAACAATATCACACAGTAGCAAAAATCCTGCTGAAGATCATCCAGAAACAACTGGAACAGTAAATTGACAGAGTACTACCAGAAATACAAGTTGGGTTTAAAAAAGTTTGTGACACTAGATGCACGGATCATGTCAGATAGCAAAGAGTATCAAAAGAATGTCTGTCTATCTGGGCTTCATTGACTATGCAAAAGCATTTGGCTGTATGGATCACAACAATTTGTGGCTAACTTTGAGGATAATGTCACTCCAGAATACTTGATTTCACTTATGCAAAACCTATACTTGGACCTGGAAGCAGTCCTCAGAACAGAGCAGGGAAACACTGCATGGTTCAAAATCAGAAAAGGAGTGTGACAGGGATGCATCCTGTCTCAATACCTCTTCAATCTGTATGCAGAACAGATCATTCGGGAAGCAGGACTTTATGAGGAGGGATGTAACATCAAGATTGGGGGAAGACTTCTCAACAAACTACATTATGCTGATGATACAACTTTGCTAAAACTGAAGAGGGCATGAGGCTTTTGCTGCAGAAGGTGAATGATTGCAGTCTTCAATATGGATTAAAGTTAACCTCAAGCAGACAAAAAATTCTCACCACTGGGCCAATTGATAGCATCATGACAGATGGAGAAGAGATTGAGGTTGTTAGCAACTACAACTTGCTCAGCTCCACAATCAAAATTCTTAGCACCATCAGTCAGGAAATCGAAAGACGAATTGTTGTTGTTGTTGTTATGTGCCGTCAAGGTGCTTGTGACTCATAGCAACCCTATGTACAACAGCCCTAAACTCTGCTCTGTCCTGTGCCAATCACACTGTCTCCGACACTCATATCCCGATTATCCCAGTCACTGAATCAATCCAACTCATAGAGGGTGTTCCCCTCCTGCGCCGTCCCTCCACCCTCTCAAGCATGATGTCCTTCTCCAAGGACCGGTCTATCCTCACAACAAGTCCAAAGTATGTTAGACGAAGTCTCAGAATCCTTGCCTCCAAGGAGCCACCCAGTTTAACCCTTTCAAGGACGAATCTGTTTGTTTTCCTAGCAGTCCATGGTATTCTCAATACTCTTCTTCAGCACCACAGCTCAAAGGCATCAATTCTCCATCTATCCTCCTTGGTCATTGTCCAACTCTCTGATGCATAACAAGTGATTATGAAGACCATGGCCTGTATCAAACGCACCTTAGTCTCCAGAGTGACACCATTGCTGTTCAGTACTTTGGAGAGGTCCCTAACAGCAGACTCTTAATTTCCTGGCTACTGTTGCCAAGACTGTTGACTGTGGAGCCAAGCAAACTAAAGCTGTGTACAATCTCGATCTCTTCGCCATCCATCATGATGCTACCGATTGGTCCAGTAGTGAGAATCTTTGACTTCTTGACATTGAACCTCAAACCATATTGTAGGCTGCAGTCCTTGACCCTCTGCAGCAGGTGCTTCAGGTCCTCCTCAGTTTCAGCAAGCAGGGTTATGTCATCCACATTATGCAGATTGTTGATAAATCATCCACCAATCTTGACCCAACATTTCTCCTCAGAGCCCAGCCTCCCGGACAATCTGTTCTGTATATAGGATGAAAAAGTATGGAAATAGGATGCATCCCTGGCATACACCCTTCAAATTTTGAACCATGCAGTGTTCCCTTGCTCTGTTCTGATGACCACCTCCTGGTCCAAGTATAAGTTTCGCATTAGAACGATCAAGTGTTCTGGGATTCCCATTCTTCTCAGAGTCAGACACAGTTTCTTATGATCCACACAGTCAAATGCCTTTGCATCGTCAATGAAACACAGATAGACATTCCTCTGATACTCTCTGCTTTCAGCTAAAATCCATCTAACATCAGCTACAATATCCCTAGTAACAGGACCCCTTCTAAAACCCAGCCTGGACTTCTGGTAGTTCTCTGCTGATGTGCTGTTCCAGTCGTTTTTGAGTAATCTTCAGTAAAATCTTGCTTGCATGTGAAATCAGTGAGATTGTTCTATATACACTCTGTTGGGTCACCTTTCTTTTGGATAGGAACAAATATAGATCTCTTCTAGTCAGTTGGTCAAGTGGTTGTTCTCCAGACTTCTTGGCACAACTTGGTGAGCACATCCAGGGCAGCATCTGTTAACTGAAATATATCAATTGGTATACCATCTATTCCTGGAGCCTTATTTTTGGCCATGTCCTTCAAAGTAGCCTGAACTTCTTCTTTCATCACCATAGGCTCTTGCTCATATGTTGTTTCATGAAATTCTTCTTTGTCTGCTAATTCCATTTGATACAGTGGCTCAGTATATTCTTTCCATCTTCTTTTAATACTTCCTGGGTCTTTTACCATTCTGCCGAAAGCATCCTTGATTATAGCAACTCAAGGTTTCAATTTGTTCTTCAGTTCCTTGAGCTTAAGAAATGCTGAGCAAGTTCGACCCTTTTGATTTTCTGACTCCAACTCCTTGCACATTTCATTGTAATATTTTGCTTTGTCATCACGTGCTGTCTTTTGAAATCTTCTATTCAACTCTTTAGTATCTTGAATTCTTCCCTGTGTTTTGGCTTCCCTGCGCTCCAGTGCAATTTTCAGAGTCTCTTCTGACATCCATTTTGGTCTTCGCTTCCTCTTCTGTCTTTGCAATGACCGTTTGCACTCTTCCTGGATGATACCCTTGATATCCTCCCACAACTCTTCTGGTCTTTGCCCATTAGTTTTCAAGGCCTCAAACCTGTTCCTGAGATGGTTCTGAAATTCAGGTGGGATAGACTGAAAGTCATATTTTGGTTGCTTTGGATTTGGTTTAATTTTCCTCAACTTCAGCTTGAACTTGCATATGAGTAGTTGGTGGTCTGTTCCACAATCAGCTCCTGGCCTAGATTTCACAGCTGATATTGAGCTTCTCCAGTGGTTCTTTCTACAGATGTAATTGATCTGATTCCTTTTCATACCATCTGGTGAAATCCAAGTATATAACCTGTGTTTATGTCTCTTAAAAAATGTATTTGCTATGAATAAGTCATTGATTGTGCAAAATTCGATCATTCTCTCTCCAGCTGCATTTCTGTCACCCAGTCCATGTTTTCCAACTACTGAATCTTCTTCTCTGTTTCCAACTTTTGCATTCCAGTCACCCATTCTTATCAATGCATCTTGATTGCATGTTCGATCGATTCCCGCTTGTAAAAGTTGGTAAAAATCTTCTATATCCTCTTCCTTGGCTCTCGCTGTTGGTGCATATATCTGAATGATAGTGGTATTCACTGGACTTCCTTGTATGCGTATTACATTGGGGAAATCTGCTGTCAGGGACCATTCCAGAGTTCTGAAAAGCAATGATGTCAGTCTAGAGACTAAGGTGCACCTTATCCAGGTCCATGGCCACTGTGATTACTTGTTATGCTTCAGAGAGCTGGACAATGGCTAAGGATGACAGAATAATAGAGGCCTTCTCACTGTGGTGCTGGACAAGAGTCTTGAACATACCATGGACTGCCAGGAAAACAAATAGATCTGTCTTGGAGAGGGTGGAACCAGATTTCTTCTTGGAGGCTTAGATTTTGAAACTCTGTCTCACATACTTTGGACACGTGTTCAGTAAACCTTTAGAGAATGATATCATGTTTGGATAGGTGGAGGGATAGTGCAGGAGAGAAAGCTCCCAAATGAGATCAACTGATATAGTAACTGGGGCAATGGGTGTTGCTGTATTGGGATTAATGAGACTGACTCATGATAGGGCAGGTTTCAGAGTTGTTGTATATAGACTCATTATGGGTCACTGACAACTCAAGGACACATAGTAGCAACAATGACAACAAATGTTCTATTATGACTACTTAAAAATGAGCTTGTTTTCTTATTTTCAATATGGGGATTGATCTATAAATGTAGGTATGTGTAAAAGTTGATCATATTGTGTGTCTGTATATTTACATTTTTATTGTGTTTTGTATACAATAAATTAACATCTGATAGATTGTATAGTCTCTTTTTTATTTTTACTTCATGGAATGTCTTCCAGACATGCAATGTTCTCTCTGTTCTCACTGATGTGTCAAAAGCAATGTGATTCAATGCCAGAACAAGCCCTGACATTGTAGGGAGTTTTGTTTGTTCTTTAGCTTTTCAATTGAGAAGTTATCTGTCCATTACCTGAGATGTCAGATTTCCTGTTGCTGTCCCTTTTTCTCTTCTTAGTTTATCTTCTTCAACCTGTAACTTTAGCTCTTTTTTCCCTTACTAAACAATCCATCTTCTTCTTACTTTAGCCTTATTTTGCATCACTCATTTCTTATTCTTGTGTGTGCTGCCATCTCTACAGTTCTTGCATTTTTTTTTACTCTTTCCCTCTGTCATCTCTAGGCCTGAATACAGAGGTGTAGGTCCTACTGCTGAGATTCTAATATTCTCTCTGCTCAGGATACATTCTCCCCATTATTTGCACAAATTAAACAAACAAACAAACAAACAAAAAAGCCCCACAACATACTAAGACAAGTTACAATCCAGTGATTCTAATTTACAGCAACTATTTATATGCATATAAATATAATTGAAGATCAGTGGTATAATAATTTTCATTATTTTCTTTAAATTACTTTTATTTTTAAGTGTTTGCATTTCAAATTGTTGCACTGTGTGATACATATTTCAGTAAATCCATTACATAGTTGCATCGAATATTTATTTTTACTAGTAGATGAATTTGGAAAAATGTGTGGAAAAGCTAATTCTTAATTTTTTTTGGAATTGAATTAATGATTCATTTAAAGAAATATTCCTATTTAAAAATTAAAAATCATCTATTTAAGAAAATAAATTTAAAAACAACAACAATAATAATAAGGCTTTGTTTCTACTGAAGAGTTACAGGCAAGGAATAAAAAAATCACTTCATTTTGTTTTGATTTTCCTTTGAAAAAAGGGGAGCACTGATTCTGGCCCATTTTGCTGTTGGTTGTGAGTTATTGCTGAATAAAGGATAGGTGTAAAACAAGCATGGTTTGAATGCTAGGCTTTTACTAACATAACACTGAGTCCTTGCATTTTGTTTATGCTGTATGGGCACATAATTCAGACATAAATGATTGCAAAGGCTAATTTTTGAGGGGCAAAAAGAATTGCATGTCCATTTGCTTTGGTGCATTGATTACAAAGCCAGATGTTAAGAACAGATGTCAATGAGATATTTTTCATAAGCCATGGTTTATAGCTACGGACCCTCCATTTATCACCTCAGATGGGAACAGTTAATTTGACAGTGAGTGTTTTGGTTATTAGCCAATTTCAACATGCATCCTTGGTTTTTGAAATCTGATGTACAGTAATGTGATAAAGACTTACAATGGAAGCACTGTTAACTTGATTTCTGTGCCTTAGAGTTTACCAATGTATATAATGAAATGGAAATTAATGTTCTCTCTTATAGTGAGTAAGCATAAATCTAATGTTGGCACAGAAATAATATAAATGTTATGACTGAAAATCCAATTATAAATTCCCAGTAACCAAACGTCAGAACATAGAAAGTTTTGCTTATTTCTTTATAATTGCAATAACAAGGTTAGTTAAAAATGTTTCTGTCAATATTACTACTAAATATATCCTTGGAGCAGATTTCAAAATTGTGACTTTTCTGAGGGATAAGTGTCAAATTACCTAATATCTATACTAATTTGATCATTGTTTACAAATCAACTCTTACTATATTCATCTGTTGTGACTATGTACCATCCAGTAGGAACTGACCTAAACCTGACCCTCTGGAGGATTTTTAGAAGCACTTAATCTCATGGGAAGAGATTGCGCATCCTTCTCCCTCAGAGCAGCTGATGGAATTCAAATCTCGTTCTTTCAGGATTGCAACACAGCTTCTTCCCAATAGATCATTAGAGCTCCCTTCCAAAACGAGTAGTTAAACTCTGATGCTACTCTTTTCTTGAAAAAGTCCAACTTTTTGAATGATTTGTTCAGCATACACATCACTCCTGACACATGCAGTTCATGATTTTAAAACATACAGTATTCTTATGTTCTGTTCAGACAATAGATTTATAGGCTAGATAGAAGTTTCACTCTGGATGAGATGGATTGAAAAGGTAACTGTGGCAATAGGATTAGGTGTGTCGGAGTCAGTGAGACTGGCTTAGGATAGGGCAGAGCGACTCGATGGCACAAAACAACAGCACATAGATTTCAGATGAACATAATTAAGTGTATTGGGTATGTTGTTCTTCTTAATGTTAGTCAAAAGCTGTTATGATCCACACAGTCAAATGTCTTTTTTAAAAATACTTTTATTATTTACAACCAGGAGAAGATAAAATAGATGAATGGGACCTTCTAAGAATCAAATCCCTATGCGCATCCAGAAACTTCTCTAACAGGGTAAAAAGGGAAGCCACAGACTGGGAAAAAATTTTTGGTAATGACATGTCAGACAAGGGACTTATATCTAGAATTT
>NW_006399808.1:15254259-15296221 GCF_000299155.1 Elephantulus edwardii | reverse complement strand
TTATTAATTTTAATGAAAATTTACAGCGACTTTAGATTTCCATTCATTCATTGTTGCACTTATCTCCCTGCCCACCCCTCCCATACCCCAGGGGTACACTCTTCTCTTTGAAAAGTAAAAGAAAAATTCTTTCATTGTTTTACAATCCCTCCCCCCGGGTACATGTCTTTGTAAATAGTCAATAAAACATATTCTGTTATGAGTCAGTCATACTAGACTCGATGTCACCTAACAACAGCAGGGGCAGCAACATGTTTGATTAATATTTGTTGTTGCATACTGTTGAGACAAAACTGACTCATAGCTGACCCAACAGTGAGTTGTCAGAAGCAATAAATCACATTGGAACTGATTACCCGTCCTTCTTCCACCAAACAGACTGTGGATTCAAACCGAGTCCCCCGTTCTTCAGAAGTGAAATTCATCTCCTTTAAACCACTAGAATTAATATTTCAGAGAATAAAATTTAGATTAAAAAACCCTTGTTTCCATAGTTTCATTATATCACAACCACCCATCAGGTTTTTGAGACTACAAATCTCAAAGGGAGGACTCTGCTTATTTCTCGCCTATGAATTGCTGATGCATTCAAACTACTAAGGTACACTCTTTGTGTTAGCAATGCAATTTGCTGATTGTGCCAGTACAAGATTTTAACATTCGTTTCAAGGGGTATCTTTTACTTCCCATTACATTATTTTTGTAGTCAGAGATGGAAGTTGGAGAAACCAGTTAGAGATAGAATAATGGAAAGCTAACCTTGTTTACTATTCCAGTTTTGCTGTTGCTTTGGATCACTCTTTCCATCTAGAACTCAAAAGTGATAGGTGCTTCAGTCAAGAGGTTTAATAATAAATCAAGTTCTGTCTCAGGATATTTTACTTTTCTGTAAATAATTTAAGATGTTTACAATAATGACTTTGATAAATGAAATAGAAATTTATTTAAATGACTTACCATTTGCCAACTGCTGTGTCAATTGAAATGCTTCCATTTTTTCTTAATTTGCTTCTAACATGAATGGATTAAAGTCCACAGTAAATTGAAACGTTTATTCCTATTAATTCAGTAGTGAGTTGATCTTATATTAATAACTATTATTAGTTACTTTATCTGCTGCTGTTGTTGTTGAATACTTTAAAATCAAACATACCTATAATTCAACCTCCAGTAGGTTTTCAGAGACAGTTAATCACACAGGAGGAGATAGCCCATCCTTGTCCCATAGAGTAGCTGGGGGTTTAAATTGCTTGCCTTTGGGATTGCAATGCAGCTTCTCACCCCTAGGACCACCAGACCTCCATCTTATCTGCTCTACTAATGGTATTAAACTAATACCAAGATTAATCAATGGTACAAGCAAAGAGGATCTAATTTCCTTTTATTGAAGTTTTTTTCTTTAATATTACATTCAAATGAGTTGAAATAAAATGCACATGGTACAACCAACTTTGCTGACAGGGAAGAGAATTTGAACAGAAGATAAAAGCCATCTTTCTGTTTAGATTACATCACAATATAAAGAAAACAAAATTTTCATAATTGACCAATTGACAACACAAAGATAAACAGAGTACAGATTGAAATTGTCAAGGATTTATTTTTACTTGGATATCATAAATATTCCTGAAAGCTGCAGTAAAAACAAATGCACACACAAAACAAACAAACAAACGAAAATGTCAAGGATCTGTTAAAAGGGCTGCAAGGCAAGGTTTTCAGTTTAAAGAACAAGACATTGATTTTCAATTATGTCATGTACTTGTGAAAGTTGGATCAAAGAAGAATTGATATCTTTGAATAGTAGAGCTGGTAAATATTATTAACTGTGCCATAGATTGTCAAAAGAACAAACAAATCTCTTTTAGGAGAAGTAAAGCCAGAGTGCTCCTTGGAGGCAGGAAGAGTGAGATTAATGTTAAGGTCACATAATGTTATCAGGAGGAGACAATCCTAGGTAGGGGACATCAGGCTTGGAAAGAAGGAAAGTTCGAGGAAATGAAGACCCTCAGTGAGATAAATTGACTCAACGATTCAACAGCTGCCGTGAGAACATCAGAGACTGTGAGTATGGTGTAGGATCAGGAAAAGTTTCAGTCTGCTGTGTACGGGGTCCCTTAGAGTCAAAGTGCACTACTGACACCAAACCAATAGTAACAGTAAGCTAAAAATTTATAAGATTTTTGGAGGGAGAATATTATAAAGTTACTGAAGAATTTTGTATCCAAATTGTCTTGCACCTCTGAAGGCTCCAGGTTCTCTTTAAAAAAATTGGTGGATTTGAACTGAGATAGTTTTCATTGGCAGCACGATTTCTTGCCTATAAGACATCAGCGTTCCATATAAGAGGACAGTTAATGCTGTTGTTGCTTGCCATCGAGCATAACTCATAGCGACCCTATGAGCGAACCAAAGGCCTGAAGCCTTTCTGTAACTATTGACATTGATCAAAGTACATAGAGCTTCCAGAGACATGTTATTTAGAAAGTGGATGCGTGGATGCCATTAGAGTAGAAACAAAATAATAGAACTTTAGAGTATGCTAGGAAGACTTGAAACACTTGCTGAAGAAGGCAAGGACTGTAGACTTCAAAATGAATCTAAGCTCATCATCAAGAAGACAAAGATTCTCACCTCTGGGCCGATTGGCAGTGCCATGATAGATGGAAAAGAGATTGAGGTTGTTAGCAATTACAGCTTGCTCAGCTCCACAATCAATACTCTTAACATCAATAGTCAGGAAACCAAAAAATTAATTGCACTGGGAAAATTAGCTGTCATGGACCTCTCCAGCATGCTGGAAAGCAATGATGTCAATCTAGAGACTAAGGTGTGCCTAATCCAGGCCATGATATTCTTAATTATTTGTTATGTTTCAGAGATCTGGACAATAACTAAGGTTGACAGAAGAAGAATTGATGCCTTCGAGTTGTGGTACTGGAGAGAAGTCTTGAACATACCATGGACTGCCAAGAAAACAAATAGGTCTGTCTTGGAGAGGGTGAAAACAAGTTTCTCCTTGGAGGTTAGGCTTTTGAAACTCTGGTCTTACATACTTTGGGCAAATGACCAGGAGAGACTGGTCCTTGGAGAAGGACATCATGCTCAAAAAGGTGGAGGGACAGTGCCTGAGAGGAAGATCCCGGATGAGATGGATTGATACAGTATCTGGGGTAATGAGTTTGGTGTTTCAGAATTAGTGGGACTGGCTCAGGACAGGGAAGAGTTCACAACTGCTGTATATAGAGTCTCTATATGTTGCAGGTGACTCAACAGTACATTGCCACAAGAACATACTATATCGGTTGTTTTGTTTTTTTGTTTTTATTCCAACATGTCTTTGGGGATGGCCTTTGTATTTACAAGTCAGTTGTTATTGTATTTTGGAGGAATATTCTAAATTATTCAGCACTCTTCTGTCAAGTTGCTTTACTGAGGTAACCTGGGGTTGCTGTGATGCTTAACTTTGTGCTATTTGGTTGCCGAATCCCATGATAGTTACCCATGATGGACAATGTTTGGTGAAGCTCCCAGTAAAAGACAGGTTTGGAAGTAGAAGTGGCATCTACTTTCTAAACTACATGCCTCCGGAAACTCCATAAAATCTGATAAGTGACAATAGTTAAAGAAAAGCTTCAGCACTTTTGTTCATAAGGTCACTATGAGTCATGCTTGACTCAATGGCAAACAACAACAACAACAATCTATCCTCAGACCCTCAAAAGAAAATGTGTACTGATATGGTATGGGGAGGAATGAATGAGTTAAAAGTAATAATGCGAGTTAAGTCTTTCTGTTGTTGTTGTAAATCACTGTCATATTAACAATGTATGCCAGGAAATTTGGAGGACAGTTTTCTGGATGACTGATTGGAAAAGATTCACTTTCACTCCCATTCCCAAAAAGGTGCTCCAACAGAATTGGAAATTCTCAAAAAATATCATTAATATCACATGAAAGAAAAATACTGCTGAAGATATTTTTAAAAATGGCTAGAACAGTATAGATAGGGAACTATCACAAACTCAAGGGGAATTTAGAAGAGGCCATGGTATCAGGGATATAATTATTGATCTTAAATGGATCCTGGCTCAAAGTAATGAATACCAGAATAATGTGCCCATGGAATAGCCCATACTAGCAAAATGTCCAAAATATGTAAGGCAAAGCCTCATCATTCTTGCCTCCAAAGAGAATTTTGGCTGCACCCCCTTCAAGACATTTCTGTTTCTTCTCTCGGCCATCAATTGGATGTTCACTGCTCTTCTCCAACACACAATGACATCAGTTCTTTTTTTTCTATAATCCTTATTCATTGTCCAGCTCTCAAATGCATAGTGGATGTTCAAAAAGATTATGGTCTGAATCAGATGCACTTTAGTCCCTAACTGCAGGTTTTCTCAGTGCAATATTTCTCTTTATTTCCTGAATGCTAATACTAAGGTTGTTAACTGTAGGTCTAACTAAGATGAAGCTATTGACAGTTTCAATCTCCTTTCTATCCATCATGTTGCTTATTGTTTCAGTGTTAAGAATTTTTTTTATATTGAGATACAATTATAACTTAAGGATGTATTCTTTGATCCTCTGTGACAAGTGCTTCAAATATTACTCACTTTTTGAAAGCAAGGTTATGTGATCTGTATAATGCAGGTTATTGATGAGTCTTCCTCCTATCCTGATGCCACACTCCTCTTCAGAGTTCAGCTTCTTGGATAATTTCCTCAGCATACAGGTAAATGTTTCTAATCCACCAGGTTCTCTGAGGAAGAAAGAGGGGCAATAAACTTCTGAGCTTCTTACTATCTTTTCAAAACCCTTGAGACTGATAGCTGTGAGTTGATTCCAACTAGTTGTCACTTAACAACAGCATACAAAGCAGACGAAATGGACAAATTACTAGAAATTAACACCCTTCCGAAGGTTGACACAGGCAGATTTAGAACATTTGAATAGACCCATCACTAAAGAAAATAATAGATACAGCCCTTGTGCTAATAAATCTATACCAGGAAATTTAGAGTACAGCTGCTTGGCCAGTTAACTGAAAGAGATCCATATTTGTTCCTTTTCCAAAAAGGGTGAAACAACAGAATTTGAAATTTGTCAAATAATATAATTAATACTACATGCGAACAAAATATTGCTGATAATTATCTAAAAATGATTAGAACAGTACACCGACAGAGAACTTCCAGAGGTCCAAGCTAGGTTTAAAAGAAGCATTGCATAAGCAGTATCAGTGATAATAAGTAGATCCTGGCTGAGAGCAGATTACCATATGAAAGTCTATTTTGTGTCTTATTGAGTATGAAAAAACATTTAGTTTTGTGGATCATAACCAACTATGGCTAACTTTGAGAAGAATGAGAATCCCAGGGCATTAAATTATATTCATACAAAACCTATGCTGAGATGAAGAATCTGTTGTCCAAACAGGTTAAGGGAACACAGTATGGTTTAAAATCAAGAAGGATGTACACCAGTGTTATATTCTGTCTCCATATTTGTCATACTAGAAAGTCTATTTAATGCAAATGACATAGCTTTGCCTGCTAAAAGTGAGGAGGACTTGAAGCACTTTCTGCAGAAGATAAAAACAAAAATTACAGTTTTTAATATGGATTTTATTTCAATACAAGAAGATAAAAATCCTCACCATTATACCAATTAATCATATTATTATAAATGCAGAAAATATTGAAATTGCCAAGTATTTAATTTTGCTTAGACCAACAATTAACACCTTTATTACCAGAAGTGAGAAGATCAGGAGATGTGTTACTTTAGGTATACGCACTGTCAGAGACCTCTCCAAATACTGAGTATCAATTATATCAGTTTGAAGACTGAGGTGCACCTATTTTAGGCTATGATCTTTTCAATTAATTGCTATATATTTGAGAGCTGGATAATGAATAAAGGTGACAGAAGAAAAGTTGATGCCTTTGAATGGTAGTATTGGAGAAGAGCACTTAATAAATCATGGGCTGGCAAAAAACCCAACAAACCCCAAACAAACCAAAAACATAACCAAAAAACCCCCAAAACAACAAAGAAAACAAAACGCAACACGACAAAACACCCAAAAGATCTTGGAAAAAATGCAACCAGAGTGCCTATTTGAGGCAAGGCTGACAAAATTTCATTTCCCAAGTTTGGATATGTAGCAAGGAGAGGCTATTCCTCTGAAAGGGACATCATACTAGGAAAGATGCAGGATCAGTGAAAGAGAGAAAGACCCTCAACCAAGTGGACTGTTGTAATTACTTCAGTAATACTCATATGTGTTAGAGATGATGAGGATGGCACAAAATAGAGTAGGCTTCAAATCTGTTCATATGGTTGTCCTGAGTCATGTTCAACTCAATGACACCTAACAGCTATAATTTTATGCCATTGGCAAGGATTCCTAATTTCCATCGAAATATGTCAATTGATATTCTGTCAATTCCTAGGACCTTATTTTTTTACAAATGCCTTCAGTGTAGCTAGGCCTTCTTCCTTCACTACCATTCAATCTTGCTTATATGGTGCTTCCTGATTTTGTTGTTGTTGTCAACCAATTCTCTTTGGTACAGTAATTCTGAGTATTCCTTTCATCTTCGTTTGATTCTTTCAAATCATTCAATACTTTTCCCATAATTCCTCTCAGTATTGTAACTCAAGGCTTGAATTTGTGTTTCAGTTATTTGAACTTTAGAAATACTGAGAAAGCTTTTTCCTGTATTGGTCTCCAATTCTAGTTCTTTGAACATTCCATTATAACACTTTGAATTAACCTCTCAAATTGCACTCTAATATCTTCTGTTTATTTCTTTTATTTTGTCCTTTTATCCCTTTGTTTTGACTTCTCAATAATTTTGTGCAATTTTCAAAGTCTTTTCTGACTTCCATTTTGGTCTTTTCTTCCTCTCTTGTCTTTGTAATAACTTTTGCTCTCTTCGTGGATTTACTTAATCTCATAATTTATAAGTTTTCAATGACTCAAATTTACTCTGGATATGATTTTCTTTAATCATGGTGGATTAGACTCAAGGTCTTTTTTTGGTTCTTGTGGATTTATATTAATTTTCTTCATTTTCAATCTGAACTTGCACATAAGTAATTAATGTACAATTATCTAAACTTATCACCTGGTCTGGTTTTAACTCTTGATATTGAGCATCTCCCAAAATTGCTTTCCACAGCTGTAATTTAATAATCCCTGTGTAGTCCATAAGATGAAGTTCATATGTAAAGATACCTTTTAGGTTTTGGGTTTTTTTTTTGGGGGGGTGCAAAAGTCATATACTCAAATACTTTAGCCTTTTAGGTTTTTAAAAATATATTGAAAATTACTAATATGATGGAAGAAATCAATGCCTTTGAGTTGTGATGGTGGAGAAGATATTGGACATATATTGCCAAGAGAACAATAATAGGTGAGAGGGTGAAATCCTTTCAAGAGGTGAAATCAATTTGTTCTTTGGAAGTAGGATTTTGAAGTACCATCTGACATACTTTGAGTATGTTGCCAGGAGAGGTGAGTTCTTTGAGAACTACATCATGCTTGGAAGGATAGAAAGATAACGCAAGAAAAGAAGAATTGAGAGGAGATGGTTTGACACAGTAACGGGGGAATTAGGGGTAGGTGTGTTGGAGACACCAAGATTGGCTCAGGACAGGACAGGGATCATGGTTACTATACATAGGGTACATAGGGTCACTATGATTCATTCACAGGTGAATTGGCAGCATATAACAATAACAACATTTCTGATGACTAAATCATTGATGAAACTAACTCACTAATATTCCTTCCTCATTGTTTTCAAATTTTGTCTTCCAAACACCAGAAATTAGAAATAAATTTTTGTAGAATGTTTGGACAATTGCAGGATGTCAAAAAGTTGATATAAATCCTCAATTTCATCCTGTTTGGCTTGCAAATATAACCAAAACCACAGAATCAAAAGAGGATAAAATTGATGAAGAGGGTAAACCTCTGTGTGCATTAAACACTTTTTTCCAACAAGGTGAAAAGAAAGCCTATAGACTGGGAAAAACATTCAGCAATGTGTAAAAAGAGCAAGAACCATGTGGGGAACACGATATCTGACCTACACCAGCTTCAAAGAGGGAAACTGTCCCCATCTACATCATCAATAACACAAAATCAATTCCTATGAGGTCATGTATATCTCCCATGCTTCCATACCTATTTCTACTCATCTCAACACCAATCTTACTTCTTTCCTGAGTCCAAAATCTGAACTGGTATCTAATAGACCATACAAAATAAAAAAGTGTGTAATTCTAGAAATGACAGAATACAGTCAAGACATCTCCTGAAATATGCACACAAGCACTTCAGCCTTGAGCCTCATGGCTCTACGTGTTCCCAAGTTCTCAATCCTTCCAGTATTGGTTCCACCCAATCCCAGGCTCATCTCATCTCAGGTCAATTTCCCAGGTCAGTCAGCGCTGTTGCTATCTCAAAGCTGCTCTCCATTTCACCAGATTGGAGGTCTTATTTCTGGTGGGGGGATATTCTTATTCTCTGTAACTGGAGCTGTTCAATTTCTTGGTGAGACTAGTCAATCCTCTTGTAGATCATTGAGACTGGCTAATCCCATTGTAGGATGGTAGATAGTCATTCCCTTTGTGGATAAGCCAATATGCCTCATTTGCATAGCCCTGCCCCTCCACATAGTCAGTCATCCATGCTAGTAAAGCCATATTGAGAGACAAACTCCACACAATAACATTTCAGATAAGGACCTCATAAGTGAAGTTTACAGAATACTACAAATCTTTCATAAGAAAAAGGCAGATAACCCAATTACAAAAAGGGAAATAGATAGGAAACCACTCTTAACAGAGGAGGACATTTAAGTGGCCAATAAACACATTAAGAAATGTTCAAAATCAATAACAATCAGAAAGGTGCAAATCAATACAACAATGAGATACCATCTCACACCTTAGTTTTGTTATGATCCCTAAGTTAACTGTAACTCATGATGACTCTACTTACAATGGCTCTGAACCTTGCTCTATCCTGAGCCAATTTCATGGTCTCCAAGAAACCTAATTCCATTACCCCAGTTAATGTCAATCCAAAACATATAAGATATTCCTTTCCTGAGCTGAACCTCCATCTTTTCCACTATGCTGTTATTCTCCAACGACTGGTCCCTCTGAGCAATGTGATCAATGTGTGTCAGAAAAATATCATTTGATGTTCCATCAATTCCTGGGACCTTGTCCTTTGTAATTTCCTCCAGAGCAGCTTGCACTACCTCATTCATCACCATTGTCTTTTGATCATATGTTATTTCATAAAATTTTCTGTGTCAGCAATTTTTTTGTACAATGACTATGTATTCCTTCCATCTTCTTTTGATGCTTCATAGATTATTCAATATTCTGCCACTGTATGTATAAGCATTGCAATTTAAAGCTTGAATTTGTTCTTCAGTTTCTTCAGCTTGAGAACTGACAAGTGAGTTTCTTCAGCTTGAGAACTGACGAGTTTGTCCCTTTTGACTTTGTGACTCCAGTTCTTTACACATTTCAATATAATACTTGGTTTTGTCTTCCTGAGGTATCTTTTGAAATCTTCTGTACAGTACCTTAACTTTCTGATTTCTTCCCTTTGATTTGGATTCTCTGCTTTCTAGTGCAATATTCAGTCTCTCATTACACCCATTTCAGACTTTTCTTCCGTCTCTGTCATTACTGACCTTTGCATCCTTCATGGATGATATTCTTGATGTCCTCTCACAACTTGATATCCTCCCACAATTCTGGTCTTCATTCATTAGTGTTCATGGTCTCAAATCTATTCCTTAGATTTTTTTTTTTAAATTCAGGTGTTATATGGTTCTTGTGGATTTATTTTAATTTTTTTAAATTTTTAAAATTAATTTTAATGAAAGTTCACAGAGACTTTGGATTTCCATTTATTCATTGTTATACTTTTCTCCTTGCTCACTCCCCCCCAGTTTGCTCTTCTCTTTGAAAAGTAAGAGAAAAATCAATTCATTGTTATACAATCCCTCCCCCCAAGTCCACTCTACTATGCAGCCTTCTTTCTGGACTCTTGCCATGACATTAATACCTAATCATGTATTGCTTTTAAACAGTTTTCTCCCTCATCTGTTTCAATGTAGTATACATTATTTATTCCCTCTTTCCTCAGTCTCCCCCTAACCCCGATATCAGTCCCACTTTACAACAGTGGCACTATACAGCATTTGTCCCCCTGTGATCAAGATACTTCACTCAGCATAATGTTATCCAGAGTCACCCAGTTTGTATAATAAGTTTTGAGTTATTTGTTTTTCAATGCATCACAGTATTCCATTGTGTGAATATACCACAGTTGTTGCAACCACTATGGAGGGCAGCATGGAGCTTTTTAAAAAAAATTGCAAATAGAAATACCATTTGACCCAGCAGTTCCACTACTGCAAATACACCCTAAAGAAACCATAACCACCACCCAAGTACATATATGCACACCCATGTTTACCGCAGCTTTGTTCACAATTGCAAAGAGTTGGGAACAATTCAAGTGCCCATCAACAAACAAATGGATATTCTCGTATTCTTTAGCTTCAGTTTAAACTTTCATGAGTAGCTGATGGTCTGTTTCACAATCTGGCTAATTTTCAAAGCTGATTCTTTCCATTGATGCAATAAACTTGATTCAAAGTTTAAAAGGGAAAAAAGCAATAAATTTTGGAGAGAATATGACACAAATTTACCTCTCATGCACTGCTGATGTAAAATTGCACAACTAGTCTGGAAGGCAGTTTTGTGTTTCCTAAAAAAACTGGAAATAGAAATCCCATATGACCCAGCTATTCCTCTTCTAGGATCTGATACATGAGTTGAGATATGGACATCTATATTCATAGCAGCATTATTTAAAATAGCAAGAAAATAAGACAGCTCAAATTTCCATTGACAATCAAAATGGTTGAGAAATTGTGGTTCAGTTACATAAGAGAATACTATGAAGCACCAAGGGAAAATGATTTTGTAAAATATGACATCATGCTGAGAGAAGTGGAAGGCCAGAGAAGAAAAGAAGATCCTAAACACAATGGATTAATATGATGACTGTAACAATGGTCTCAACCATGTCTCAGATTATGGGGATGGCATAGGAAAAGGCAAGAGTTAGATCCGTTGTTCATAGAATTGCTGTGAGTCATAGAGAGAGTGATACTGGTCGAGTGTATAGAAAGTCAAAGGTGGGAGATTTTAATCTACTGCTCTCAGGCCTGGTTTTAATTGGTTTTGATCAAACATTCTTTTAAGTGGTATAGCACTGGTCTGTCAATTTGCTGTACAGAGGTAACTCGTGGTTACTGTGATGCTAGACACTGTGACACTGATGTGTCAAATGTGATAATGATTATCCACAGTGGGCGGTGTTTGATGGAACTCCCAGATTAAAACAGGCTTGTAAACAGGTGCGACATCCACTTCCAGAAACTCGGTGAATTTAGAGGAACAATAAATGTTTTACAAGTTTTCAGGTCTTTCATTCATAGAGTTGCTATGAGAGTCATCTATTACTCAACTGCACTTAACAACAACAACAACAACAACAAAATACTATATAACAGGGAACAGTTTTTATAGCTGCATGTTGAGTAAAATTACTGTGTTTCATAAGGACAAATACTGAATGAGAACATGTTGTAAAAAATAGAAGGAAGACAGCAAAATGTTTATAAATGTTCAATAAGAAAAGGAGAAAGGCAGAGGATGAAAATAAATTGGATAACAATGGTTAGTGGGGGAATTGAGGAGTGAAGGAATTGGAAAGATTCAAATGGAACTTGAAAAGACAGTGTGATAAAAGCATACATCAATAGTAATAGTTCATACAAAATAAAAATACATGAATCATAGAGTAAAACATTTGGAAGCAGGAGTGGCATCCACTTCCTAAACAACATGCCTCTGGAAACTATGAACTTTGATAAACGATGATAGTGATAGAAAGTCTTCAGGCCTTTTGTTCATAGGGTCACTATGAGTTGTGCTTGACTCGATGGCAATAAACAACAACAGTATATCAGTGTATGAAATGGAATATTTATGAATGAATGTATGCAAAACTCTATCTGTCTATCTATCTATCTATCTATCTATCTATCTATCTATCTATAATATTGTGCTTCTTATTTTCAAAATACAAAATACTTACTAACTCTAGAAATACTATGTAATATTTTTTCTAACAGGAGTTTTTTCATTTATTTCATTTTTATTTTAATTTAATTTTATACTGATTTATTTACAAAGTTTGAATGCATTGTTTTAGCACATTGTCTTTCCCTTTTCCTGGCCCCCTCACCCATCATTTTGTTAACTTTATGGTTAACATGCCCCCCAACACATTCTCAACTCTCTCCTTCCAACCTTCCCCCTCCACACCCTTCCGATAATCAAGCTCATTCTACAGTAATGGTTTTATATATAGTATTTGTCCCTATGAGACTGAGTGAGTTAACTCAGTATAATGCTTTCCAATCCCCCCAAGATAGGTAGTAATTTACAAAATCATGGCTTCTATGTGCTGTGTAGTATTTCATTTCTCAGTCCTTTCAATTATGGTTGGACATTTGGGCTGTTTTCATGTTCTTGCCATGCTGAATAATGCTGCTATAAACATTGGTGTACAAGTTTCCATTTGAGCCTCAGTTCTCATTTTCTTGGGGTAGATTTCAAGCAGTGGAATAGCTCGGCTATACGAAATGCCTATGCTCAGCTTTTTGAGGAAGCCCCAAACTGCCTTCCAAAATGGTTGTACAATTTTACATTTCCACCAACAATTTATAAGAGTTTCTTTGTGCCACATTCTTTCCAATATTTTTTTTTTACTTTCTTTCTTGTTAAAATTTGCTACTGCTACTGGTGTGAGATGGTATCTCATTGTGGTTCTGATATAAATGTTTCTTATTACCAATGATTTTGAGAATTTCTTCATGTGTCTGTCCTCTGTGAAAATTCTTTCCATGTATTTTGCCCATTTTGTAGAATGACATCAAGGACATTATGCTTAATGAAAGCAAAAGAAAGAAAAAGATTCTTAAACTTCCTCTTTAATATAGGGAAGGAAAAGCCAAAGGCAGAAATAATTAAAGACAGGTGAAGATAATATTTACAAAGGCAGTTTAAAAGCAAAATATTAAAATAAAATCAGAAAAGATTTGCAATTAGAAAAAGAAAATGGAAGTACACCTATAGTATTTCTCAAGCTGAAAGTATTGAATAAAAAATCCAGTCCTCCCAACCCTTAAACAAACAACATAGAAGAAACAACTGTATGGGAAACATATGAAATGATGCTTGAATCATCAAAAGAAGATGGAAGGAATACAATAATTGAACCAAAAAGAGTAAGTTGATGTTGAAGAATTTCAGGAAATAACATATGCTGAAGAACCAATCTGGAAGCAGGAGCGGCATCCACTTCCGAAATGGCTTGCCTCTGGAAACTCTATGTATGAAAAGTGCTCAGACCGTTCTTTCATAGGGTCGCTATGAGTTATCTACGACTTGATGGCATCAAACAACAACAACAAAGAACCAATCACACTAAAGGTATAAATTAAAACTGCTCTGAAGGCATTGTCAAAATACAAGTCTCCAGGAATTGGTAAAAACCAATTGTGATGCTTCAGAACACAGATACAGGCCTACATGTACTCACTAGTTTATGCTATGCAATGTGGAAACAGTTGGACAATGGCCTGGAAAAGAACCACAATTATTCCCATTCCAAGAAAGGTACTACCAATAGAGTGCAGAAGTTAAGAATAGTCAACCTCCCAGATAAGTAAAATCTTACATCAACATTGAACTACCAGAAAGTCAAGCTGAATTCAGAATAAGCCAAGAAATGAGAAATACAATTGTTGATGTTAGGCCTATCCTCACTAAAACACAGAATACCAAAAATATCTTCACTTATGTTGCAGTGATTATGGAAAGATGTTAGGCTTGGTAGATCATAAAAAATATGATTAACATTGAGAAGAATGATCATTTCAGAACACTCCATTTCGGTCCTGAGAAACCTGTACTTATACCAAGAAATAATCATTCAAACAGATCAAGGTCACCTTTAAAATGAAGAAAAGTTTGAATCAGGATTGTTTTCTTTGTCAATATCTATTCAATCTGTATGTTGAAGAAGTGATTCTTAAGAAGCTGGACAATAAGTAGAAAACTGTGGTATCGGGATAGATGAAAGACTCACGAACAATCAATGAAATGCATATGACACAGCTTGTTAGTAGGAATGAAGAGATGATAAAGCAGTCAATGAAGACCAAAAACCACATTTTCAATAGGAATTACTTCTCAATATCAAGAAAACAAACATCTTCAGAATTTAGAATTGAACAAATAGGCAATATCATGACAGACAAAGAAAAGATTGAAGCTGTTATTGGTTATATTTTGTTACATCTATAACATCCATGCTAGAAGTGGACCAGAAATCAAAGGTATGTTATATTGGGTAAATCTGCTATTACATGACTCTTTAAAGTTCTATGAACCAAAGAGATCAGTTTAAAGATTAAGGTGTACTTCTCTCCAAGCCACAATATTTTCAATTGCTTTACATACATGTGAAGTTTATATAATATAGAGGGTCAAGAAAAGAGAGCAAAACTCTCTTTGATATAATTGTCACAAGTGACTAAAACAAGAGAGCTGGGTGTGGTATAGATTGTCAGGATGGTGCAGAAAAGGACAACATTTTGATACCTTGTTCACAGAGATGCTATGAATTTTAGGAGAGTTGAGGACACATAGCAACAACAATTTTTACAATGAGAGTTTTAAAATAATTCAACTTGGGAATGTACTGCTTCCTAAAAAAATCATAAAATGTTTCATGGCTTCATGACTTTTCATCTTCCTATAAGGGATGAAAATTTAAGTAAAATATAAAGCTGATAGTTCATAAAATTACCCAGTAATATTGGAATTTCTTTTCAGTAAGATAGTCTGTGCATACTTAACAGCTCATTATTTCTAAGAGTTGTCCAAAAGGTAGAGACAACTATATATCAAATCAGAATGTTCTCTTGATAGTGGAAAAATATTTAACCTCTAAATGCTCAGAAAACAATACTTAGAACAATCCTTGGATTGTTTTTTTCTTGGAGGAATTATTTTAAAATATTTGATTTAGAAAACAAAATGTGAAATTTTTTTTAACCAACAAATTATAACTTAAAAATATATGTTAGAAGTACATAAACGTCCAAAGTGAAAAGCTTTCTTTTTTAATCCAAAAATACCTTTGTCATATTTAAATTTTAAATAATTCTTAGGCTTACCAAGTTTTCCTCCAGGCAGCAACATACAGAGATATAAAAGGAAGTATAAATTATTATCATTAATAATCCATCCTATTCATCTCCCACTTCATTTATTCTAATAGGCCAATGTTGTCATTTTCTTTTAACTATGTCCAAGAACATTTCAGAAAGAAAGAGGAATGAAGATTGCAAGCCATCATATGACCACAACTTCTCTTTTATTTTCCAGTTAAGATAACAAAAAGGAATGATACTGTGACATTTTTCATCTGTCTCAATGAAAATATTTCATGAGTGAAATAGAGTCAGTTATTTATTTAAGGATGTAAAAATTTTAAAAGAAAGTTTTGAAAAATATTTAAAAGTTTTCTAAAATTTGAAGAAGCTTAAATGAACAAATACTAACCAAATATTGTATTTTCTACTTGTCACTGTTTTTATTTTATTTTATATTTTTATTTCCCTAGAAAAAATTGGTTAGCTAATTTTTCACTGGCATGTGAAAATTGTCATTTTAAAGGTGTATTTTTAAAAGCATTATGAAATTGTGGAAACTGCGTTTTAGTCTTAAAAAAATAAGAGTTTCTGTTGAAATAGAATGTGTGGAGTCTGGGAGTGACACAAATAGTTAAGTCCTCATGTACAAATAAAAGTTTGCTTCAAACTCAATTAAAGGTGATTCAGAAAAGAGATCTGGGGAGACTTAGGGAGATAAGAGTCTCTTATGCCATTTTTCCAAGACTGCTATTCCCTAAGGAGTTTACAATTCCATTCAGAAACCTTCTAGCTAAGGTGGATGATGCCCCACCCAGAAATTCACAAAACGAGCCACATATGTTTGTACCTTTGAGATTATAGGGAGGGGAGGGTCCCAAACAGCATTTCTCCAGGTTCCTCATTCTCTGAGAAATCCCCAACTCCATTCGGAGACTTTATCTATAAGGCATAAAAGGCCTCTCCCACTCAGCCTCACATGAGAACCCAGGTATACTCCTAGAAGAGATCACTATTGAGTAGCAACCATGAGATGACTGGAGGAAAGCATACTGGCAGGAATACTGAGCAATTCCAAGGTCCTCTCAGAGACACTGTCTGTGCAGGGAAGAAACATCAACTCCTGTTCACCTGACATAATATCAAGAAAGTAGCAGGCAGATTCAAACATAAAGGAGAGGAAACCAACCCAATACCAAAATCAAACCTTCTCCTAAAAAAAGTAGAGCAGATAGAGACTCCAATGAATACCTCAAAGACAGAAATGTAGAAGAAATATTCCGATGTGGAGTTCAGAGAACTGGTACTGAAAAGTTTCAAATGTTGGAAAAAGAAATTAAAACTGTAAGTAAAGAGCAACAAGAAAGGGGAAAATTAACACAGGACAGAGAAGATATATATAATCAACAAAGTACTAGTAACAACAGAAAAGCATGGAAATACAAAACAAAATATCAAAACTGAAATGACAGAAATCCACAACGTGATGGAAACAAAAGAAAGCAGAATAGAAATGATGTAGCACATGAAGAAATCCTTAAAATCATTGTCAATAAGAGAGATGCAAACCAAAACCACAATGACATACAATCTCATTCCAGTATCAGTGACAAAGCTTAACAGGTCAGCAAGCAATAAATGTTGGAGAGGATGCAAAGAGGTGGGAACTTTTAGGCACTTTTGTTGTGACTGTAAAGTGGTACAACCACTCTGGAAGGCAGTTTGCTGTTTCCTCAAGACACTGAACATAGAAACTTCATATGACTAAGCTCTTCCACTGCTAGGAATATACCCCAAGGAAATTAGAACTGAGACACAAATGGAGACTTTTACACCAGTGTTCATAGCAGCATTATTCACCATCGCAAGAACATGGAGACAGCCCAGATATCCAACCACATCTGAATGGTTTGCGAAATAGAGGTTCATTCACACAATGGAATACTCTGCAGCACTCTAGAGCAACACTGGAAAGCATTATGCTGAGTGAACTAATTAGCTTCATAAGAACAAATACTACATAGACCATTATGGTAGAAACAGAAGGATCAATAGTGAAACAGGTATGGGAGTTCAAAGGAGGTGAAAAGGGAAGCACAGGGGTAATGATGGGTAGGGGCAAAAATCACAGAGGTGCAGAATTTGGTGGTTGGAGGGAGGGGGCTAAAGGAAATGGAAAAGATTCAGTGGGGACCTGAAAAGACAGGGTAATGGTGGGCATAGTCCAAATGGCAATTAATTTTTATTTCAATGGTATTAATGAGTGGAAATGATTGTATGAAGCACACTGTGAATGAAGAATAGAGTGAAAATCAATGAATACAAATTTTGGAAGAAAACTAATATAAATTAAAAATTTTAAAAAGAAGTGATGGGTCAGAGAATCAGCAAATTAGAAGATAATGAAAACTAAAATGAAAGAAATGAGAAAAATGAGAAGCCGGGAAAAGAATGAAGAAAACATTAGAAGCATGCAGTATAACATTAAATAAAACAACATATGCATGATTAGAATTCCAGAACAAGAGGTAAACAACAACAAGAAATAAAATGGAAAAAAATTTGGAGGAGATACTAGAAGAAAACTTTCCAGGTATCATGAAAACCAATGAAATATACATCCTAGAAATTCAGGAAATACCAAACAGAATAATGCCCAAAAGCAAAACATCAAGACATGTCATTGTCAAACTCTCCAAAATAAAAAAAAAACAAACCCACAAGGATAGGATAGTAAAAACAGAATGAGAAAACAAAGAGTCACCTACAGGGGAGAACCAATAAGATTAAGCTCTGATTTCTCAACAAAAACCATGCCAAAAAAATATTTTAAAAAGTCAATTAAATAGTATATACAAAAGTCTGGGAGGGGAAAAAAAACCCACCCAACCCACTATAGCAAGAAAACATAACAAAAACCAATACAATTGGAAGCCAAGGATACTGTCTCTAGCAAACCTGTCCATCCAACAGGAAGGAGAAATTAGATTATTTGTTAACAAGTGGGAACATTGGGAATTCATGAAAAAAGGACCAACTCTACAAGAAATACTGAGGGAAGCCTTTCACACAGAGACAGCAGAATAGAGCTGATGGAACAAAGTAATCAATAACAACAGTAAAAAAAAAAAAAAAGAAAGAAAGAAACACCGCAAAATAACGAAGATAAAACCTAGCCTATCGATAACCACATTCAATGTAAATGGCTTAAATGCACATGTTGTTGTAGTGGACTGCAGAATCAGAAACAACCCATAGCTGACCCTCTGGCTGGTTTTCAGAGGCAGTTAATCACAAAGGAGGAGATTGTTTATTTTTCTCCTGCAAAAAAATCTTGTGGCCCTGAGCTGTGTGCCGTCAGGATTGCAGCACAGCATCTTGCCAGTAGGCCGCTAGAGCTCAGAATAGGTAAATAAATAAAAATCCATAATATAGTGTCTACTACAAGAGATACATTTGAGAAACAAAATGAAAATAGATTAACAAGCAATGTCTTAGAAAACATACCTAGCAAGTGATATCTATTCAAAACCTGGAGTGTCAATACTAATCTCTGGTAAAATATATTTCAGAATGAAAACCACCATAAAAGATAAGGAAGGAGACTATATAATGGTTAAAGGGATAATAGATAATCTTGGACCAAGAGGCAGTCATCAGAACAGAGCAGGGCAACACTGCCTGGTTCAAAATTGGGAAGGGTGTACGCCAGGGATGTGTCCTATCTCCATACCTTTTCAACCTGTATGCAGAGAAGATTATCTGAGAGGTTGGGCTCTATGATGAGAAGCGTGGCGTTAGGATTAGTGGACAATTCATCAACAACATGTATTAGGCAGATGATACAAACAACCTTGCTTGCTGAAACAGAGGATGACCTCATGCACTTACTGCAGAGGGTCAAGGACTGCAGCCTTCAGTATGGACTGAGGCTCAATGTCAAGAAGACAAAGATTCTCACCACTGGACCAATCAGTAGTATCAGGATGGATGGCGAAGAGATTGAGATTGTTCACAACTTCAGTTTGCTTGGCTCCACGGTCAACACTCTTGGCAACAGTAGCCAGGAAATCAGAAAACGTATTGCGATGGAAAAGTCTGATGTTAGGGTCCTCTCTAAAGTGCTCAAGAGCAACAGTGTCTATCTGAAGACTAAGGTCTGCCTGATACAGGCCATGGTTTTTGGAATAACTTGTTATGCATCAAAGAGTTGGACAATGACTAGGGAGGATAGAAGGAGAATTGATGCCTTTGAGCTGTGGTGCTGGAGAAGAGTATTGAATATACCATGGATTGCCAAGAAAACAAACAGATTCATCCTAGACAAGGTTAAACCAGGCTGCTCCTTGGAGGCAAGGATTCTGGGGCTTCGTCTGACATACTTTGGACATGTTGTAAGGAGAGACAGGTCTTTAGAGAGGGACATCATGCTGGGTAGAGTAGAGGGACAGCGCAGGAGGGGAAGACCCTTTATGAGGTGGATTGATTCAGTGACTGGGATAATCGGGATGGGTGTGTCAGAGGCAATGAGATTGGCACAGGACAGAGCACGGTTTAGGGCTGTTGTACATAGGGTCACTATGAGTCACAAACGACTCGACAGCACATAACAACAACAACAACAATCTTAGTTACTATCTAAGCACCTAATGATGTTGTTGTTTGTTGCTGTTATGTGAAGTTGCGTCCCTGCGACTCATAGCGATCCTATGTACAACAGTCCTAAACCCTGTTCTGTCCTGTGCCAGTCTGTCTCCGACACACCCACTTCTATTACCCTAGTCACTAAATCAAACTACCTCATAGAAGGTCTTCCTCTCCTGCACTGTGCCTCCACTCTCTCAAGCATGAAGTCCCTTTCCAAAGACTGGTCTCTCCTTTCAACATGTCCAAAGTATGTCAGAAGAAGCTTGAGAATCCTTGCCTCCAAGGTGCAGCCTGATTTAACCGTCTCTAGGATAAACCTGTTCATTTTCTTTGCAGTCCATGGTATATTCTCTTCTCCAGCACCACAGCTCCTTCTATCATCCCTAGTCATTGTCCAGCTCTCTGATGCATAGCAACTTATTGCGAAGACCATGGCCTGTATCAGGTGCACTTTAGTCTCCAGAGTGACACCAATGCTCTTCAGTACTCTGGAGCGGTCCCTTACCGCAGACTTTTCCATCACAATATATCTTTTCATTTCCTGGCTGCTGATGCCAAAAGTGTTTACTGTGGAACCAAGCAAACTAAAGCTGTGAACAATCTCAATCTCTTTACCATCCATCCTGATGCTGCCAACTGGTCCAGTGGTGAAAATCTTTGTTTTCTTGATGTTGCAGTTCAATACATATTGAAGGCTGCAGTCCTTGACCTTCTGAAGCAATCTCTTCAAATCCTCCTCAGTTTCAGGAAGCAGGGTTGTGTCATCTGCATAACACAGATTGTTGATGAATCTTCCACCAATCCTGATGCCACACTTCTCATAGAGCGAGCCTCTAGGATAATCTGGTCTGCATATAGGTTGGCAAGGTATGGAGATAGGACACATTCCTGAAGTACATCCTTCCCAATTGTGAACTATGCAGTGTTTCCTTGCTCTGTTCTGACGACTGACTCTTGGTCCGAGTATAGGTTTCGTATTAGCACTATTAAGTGTTCTGGGATTCCCATTTTTCTCAGAATCAGCCACAGTTTGTTGTGATCCACACAGTCAAATGCCTTTGCATAATCAATGAAACATAGACATTCCTCTGGCACTCCCAACTTTCAACCAAGATCCATCTAACATTAGCTGCAAGATCCCTAGTACCACAATCCCTTCTAAACCAGGCCTAGAATTCTGGTAGTTCTCTATTGGTGTGCTGTTCCCGATGTTTTTTCATAATCTTCAGCAGAATGTTGCTTGCATGTGGTATCAATGATATTATTCGATAATTTCCACACTCTGTTGGGTCACCTTTTTTTGGAAAGAGAACAAATATAGATATCTCCCAGTCAGTTGGCCAAGTGGTTCTCCTCCAGGTTTCTTGGCACAGCTTGGTGAGCACATGTAGGCAACATCTGTTAGTTGAAATAATGTGAATTGGTATACCATCAATTCCTGGGACCCTATTTTCTGCCAATTCCTTCAAAGCAGCTGGAACTTCTTCCTTCATCACTAAAGGCTCTTGCTCATATGTTGTTCCATGAAATTCTTCTGTGTCTGCCAATTCCTTTTGGTACAGTGACTCTGTATACACTTTCTATCTTTTTTTTAAGATCTTCTGGATAATTTAATATTCTGCCCAAAGCATTCTTAAGTATAACAACTCAAGGTTTGAATTTGTTCTTCAGTTCTTTGAGCTTAAAGAAATACTGAGCGAGTTTGGCCCTTTTGATTTTCTGACTCCAGCTCCTTACACATTTCATTGTAATGTTTTACTTTGTCTTCCCATTCTGCCTTTTGAAATCTTCTGTTCAGCTCTTTAATATCTTGAATTATTCCCTCTGCTTTGGCTTTGCAGTACTTTAGTGCAATATTCAGTATTCAGAGTCTCTCCTGACATACATTGTAGTCTTCTATTCCTCCTCTTTCTTTGTAATGACTTTTTGCACTATTCCTGGATGATACTTCTGAAATTCTCCTACAACTCATCTGGTCTTTGCTCATTGGTGTTCAAGGCCTCATAAAATAGACCATATATGTGTGAATATGCAAAACATAAAGTACGTGTACAAAACACAGTATGTATTTTTATTATATAGTTTTTAAAAAGTAAACAGATCTGGTTACCTATTTTGAAAGTTCACAGCCTTCAAAACTCTTTGGAACTTCCAATCTGAACACATGGTGTCACCAAGAATCAAAATCTACTCAATGGGGAGGAAAATGTATTCAATGGAAACGAGAACAGAATGTTGAGAGTTGAATGTTGAGATATAGCATGATAAAAACAACATTGGATTATATATATATATATATATATATATATGTAAAGAGAGAGAGAGAGAGAGAAAGAGATACACATGTTCTTATGTGCTGTTGAGTTGGAACTGATCTGTAGTTGACCCTCCAGTGGGGTTTTAGAGGCAGTTATATACCATATAATTATATAACTATAACTGCATGTAACTATATGCATAACTATATGTAACTATATATATAACTACATATGGGGAAGGAAATAAGCTATTGCAAGCTACTGTCACATAGCTTTTCAACTCATGTTTCCTATTTAATATGAATATTTCAGCCTTTGAATCCCTATCCACTACTTCTTAGTGCAAGGG
This sequence comes from Elephantulus edwardii, assembly GCF_000299155.1. Classification (NCBI taxonomy): domain Eukaryota; kingdom Metazoa; phylum Chordata; class Mammalia; order Macroscelidea; family Macroscelididae; genus Elephantulus; species Elephantulus edwardii. The sequence goes on along the minus strand of NW_006399808.1, from coordinate 15,273,629 downwards.
CAAACTGTAGGAAAGATCATCAGTTACTCATCAGCAAGTTCAAGTAGATGACCTTGAGAATAATAATGTATTTCAATTTAGAGATCATGCTAAGTATCACTTTCATACACTTAACACCAGTTACTGAAGACCAAACAAGTTGTAGAATGACATGAAGAACATCAAACATAGTAAAGGCAAATGGTCAGTGAAAACAGGAAAGAATGAAAAGACAAAATAGATGTCAGAACACATTCGAAATTACTGTGACATGTCAAGAAGCTAAAGTGAAAGGAAGAAATAATGAAGTATGAGAGTTGAACTGATTTCAAAGGGCAGCTGGAAAAGATGTGCCATTGACAAGGCATTTCTGGAAAACAGTTGGAGGAAAGCTTTTAGAAGGATCTCATATTTGGGGAAGGATATATGATTTTTTTTCTTTCTGGTTGAGTCATTCTTTCTCTCTCTCTCTCTCTCTCTCATAGTAACCCTGTGAACAAAAGGCCTAAACTCTCTTTATAACTATGACCATTTCTCAAAATTCATAGAGTTTAAAGAGGTATTTTTTTAGGAAGTTGATTCCATTCCTGCTTCCAAGCTCGTATTAAACTGGGAGCTCCACCAAACACTGTCCACCATGGGTAAACATTATAATCTTTGACACCCCAGTGGCACAAGGTTCAGCATCAGAGAACCCCCAGCTTAACCCAGTATAGCTACTTGACAGAAGAGTGCTATGCCACTTAGAAGAATGTTCTTCCAAGATATACTAGCAACCGACTTTTAGATACAAAGACCCTCCACAATGTCTTGTTGACTCTAAACAAGAGGCTTATATAAAAGACAACCTATATATAGCCTAGCTTCGAGGACTCTCCTTCACAGGATTGCTATGAGTCACCTACGACTCGATGACACTTAACAACAACAACATATATAGTCTATTCTGCTGAATTATTTATTTTCCGGTAGGCATTTATGTTGTCATCACCCTTCTGTAGAGTACTATTTTGTATAGTCCTGAAATCAACACTGATGTCATTAAACACAAATAGCAACTTTACTCATGGACCTCAACAGATGGATGGCATAGGAATCAAAATGATTACATAAATATAAGGATTCACTGGAGAAGTTTAGTATCAATAGTCAAAACTAGGCAGTTAATGTTTGTGTGGCATGGCCAGCCCAGGAACATCTTACAGTCATTGCTTCCCCAGCATCTGCTAAAGGCTGTGGCTCAAATCAGGCACACTCATACCCTGACAAGCAAAGAACCCTGCCTGCCAGGTTTATAGGCTACAGTTTCACCATCTACATGCCACCCCCACTGTCCAGTGCCAGAAGTACCAATATGACAGATATTTTTGGGAGAACACTGTGGTCTAACTGCACCATGTGGGACCCCTTAAGCTCAAGCAGAAGGGGCTGGGAGAGCTCTGGTCCAGTGGAGACACTATTTCTGAGAGGAACAAAAGACTTCCTGGTTTGCCATTCAAGTACTTTTGGGGAAACACTGCTGTTGGACCTCCAGGCAAGGAAGAGGCACAAATAGATAGGTCCTTCAGAAAACATTACCATATCCTGGGTCACTATATAGTTATAACAACCTAACATCTGCTAAGAAAAGTCTCACATAATAACAATAAATCAACAGCCTGCCTCGCTCATCATGAAGAAACAAAATAACTCTTCTCCTAAAAACAAAATAAAATAAAACAAAACAAAATAAAAAAACCCCCACAGACCCAGAACTAATAAATGTTCCAGATGGAGGAAACCAGAAGAAATACATCATTGTGGAGTTATTTGAACAGCTACAGAAGATGATGTAAATGATGGGAGAAGCAATGGAAACCAAAAGAAAGCAAATACCTCAAAGACAACAATCCAGGAGAAATATATTGATGAGAAGCAACTTGAACAGCTATGTAAAAGATGGAAGAGAGAAGTGATGGTATAGATAAAGAAGTACAAGAACCCAAAAATCATCACAACATAGAAAGAGTATAGCGAACACAGTACTAAAAATAACAGAGAAATATGAAAATGCAATCCAGAATATTAAAACCAAAATGGCAGAAGTGCCCAAAACAGTGGTACGATAAAAAAGTAGAACTGAAGAGGTGGAACACAGAATCAATAGATAGAAAACAAGAGTCTCACTGGAAACATACTAGAAGAAAATTCAGAGATGAGATGTAAAGAATATGAAGTAAACACCAGAATCATGTTGGAAAACATCAAAAGAAACAACATACGTACGATTGGAATTCCAAAACCTAGGAGTGATAGGAAAATCACTAAGAAAATTGTGGAAGAAAACTAGCCAGGTATTTTGAAAAGTGGGGAAATCCACATTTGAAAAGTACAGCGAACACCAAATAGACTAGACCGAAAAATAAAAAGGAAAAAAATCAAGACATACCAGAGTCAAATTCTCCAAATTAAAATATAAGGATAGAATTCTGAAAGCAGCACACATGCACACACACACACACACACACACACACCCAAAACACACCAACCAGAGAATCACTTACAAAAGGAAAGCAATTAGATTAAATGCTGATGTCTCTGAAAAAATCATGTGAGCTAGAAGACAATGGGATGACATATATAGAAAGTTGAAAGAAAAAAAAAATTGCCAGCCAAGGATAATATACTCAGGAAAGTTTTCCATCAAATATGAAGTAGATATTAGATCTTTACAGAGAAGAAAGAACTTAAGATATTTGTGAAAACAAGACCAAAACTATAGGAAATTTTAAGGGAAGTCTTTCACATGGAGACACCAAAGAAAGTAGATGGACCATGGTAACCAGAAACAACAGGAAAAGAAACACAACAAAATGGCAATGGTAACACCTGGCCAGACAATAAACACACTTAATGTGAATGGACTAAATGCTCCAATTAAGAGAAAAAGAGTAACTGAATGAATGAAAAAACAAAGAACTTTAATATGTTGCCTACAAGAGACACATCTAAAAGAAGAGTTAGACTCAAAATCAATGGCTAATAAAAATACACTAAGCAAATAGCAACCGAAAAAAATAAGGAATGGTGATACTAATCTCTGATAAAATAGATTTCAGAAAGAAAAACATCATAAAAGGTATGGAAAACATTTCATGCTTATTAAAGGCACAACAGATTAAGAAGACATAACCTTGGTCAACATTTATGCACCAATTGATATACTTGAACAATATATAAAATAATGGTTAACAAAACGGAAAAAAGAAATAAACTGAACCACAATAATGGTAGGATATTTCAATAGACCACTATCTTTAAAGAATAGGTCAACTCAAAAGAAACTCATCAAAGATGCAGAAGTTCTAAACTATACAATCAGCCAACTCAACCTTCAGGGTAATGCACTCAACTAAAACTCATTTTTTTCTAAAGTGCACATGGTACATTTTTCTGAATTGATAATATATTAGGGCATAAAGCAAGCCTCATCAAATTAAAACAACATTGAAATAATACAAAATGTCTTTTCAGACCACAATGCCCTGAAACTAGAAATGAACCACAGAAAGGTAAAGCTTATAAAATCACTCATGTGGAAACGGAATAATTCTCTACAAGAATAGGATTGGGTTATAAGAGAAATAAAGAATGGCATTTAAATGTTCATTGAGATAAAGGAAAATGAAAATACAACATACCAAAACCTGGGATAAAGCTAAGGCAGTCCTCAAGGCAGGTCATAACAATAGGCACATATATAAAAAGGAAAAAAAAGAAGAAAAACCAATGATCTATCTTAACACCTTCATCAAATAGAAAAAGAATAGCAAGCGAATCCTATAGCCCCTAGAAGAAAAGAAATTATAAGGACAAGAGCTGAAATCAATGAGATAGAAAAGCAATTGAAAGTATCTAAAAGCTAGTTTTTTGAAAGGGTCAATACAATTGACAAACCACTGGCAAACTTAACAAGAGAGAGAGGAGAGAGGAGAGGAGAAAGGAGACAGGAGAGAGGAGACAGGAGAGAGGAGGAGCAGAGAGGAGAGAAGAGAGAGGAGGATAGGAGAGAGGTGAGAGGAGAGAGAGAGAGGGGAAAAAGGAGAAGGAGAGAGGAGAGAGAGAGAGAGAGAACACAGATAACTCGATTAAGAAATGATAGAAGTGACATCAAAACAGAACCAGAGAAAATGAAATCTATAATATCAAAATACTATAAAATATATCCTCTGATAAATTTGAAAATTGAAAATGTAGAGAAATAGACAAGTATTTTGAAACTCATGCACTACCTGGATTTACAAGGACAGATCTAGAACACTTGAAAAGACTCATCACAAAGGAGAAATTGAACAGGTCATAAAAAGATTTCCCCATTAGAAAAGTCCTGGACGAGGTGGCTTCACAGCTGAATTTCACTCATTTTAACATTCAGAGATGATCTGTCACCAATTCTACTTAAATTATTTTTAAAAAATTGAAAAAGACAGAACATCCGGAGTCATTCTATGAAGCAAGCATAGTGTTAATATCAAAACCAGACAAATATATTACCAAGAAAGAAAACTACCAACCAATATCTCTCATGAATATAGATATAAAAATCCGTAACAAAATCCTAACTAATAGAATTCAAAGTACATGAAAAATAATTAACCATGACCAAGTAGGATCTATAACAGGTATGCAAAGATGGTTCAACAAAAGAAAAATAATCAACGTAATTCACCATATGAACAAAGCAAATAACAATCATATATATAATCTTAGCAATTGATGCAGAAAGGACATTTGACAAAATCCAACACCTTACAAGACCTTCAGAAAAATTGCAATAGAAGGAGGGAATTTCCTCTACCTAATGAAAAGCATATATGCAAAACCAGGATCCAATATCAATTCTCAATGGAAAAAGACTAAAAGAATTTTCCTTGTATTCAGGGACCAGACAAGGGTGCCCACTGTCACCACTTCTATTGAAAATTGTACTGGAAGTGATTGCTAGGGCAATGTGATAAGAAAAGGAAATAAAAGGCATCCAGATTGGCAAAAAGTTGGATAAACTGTGGCTATATGCAGATGATATGATAGTGTACATATTAAACCTCAAAGACCCAACAAAAAACACCTTTAGAAATAGTAGACCAACTTAGCAGAGTGGCAGGATATAAGATCAATAAAAAAAAACAAAACAAACACAACAGTAGGATTCCTCTACAGTAACAAAAAGAACTCAGAGAATGACGCAAAGAAAGCAAATATCATTTACAATAGCCAACCACAAATTCAGATACTTGGGAGGGAACCTAAGTAGAGCTACAAAGATCTGCATAAAGAAAATTACAGAACATTTCCATAAGATGCAATAAAAGACCTAAAGAAATGAGGGGGGAAGTACTCTATTCATGGATAGAGAGACCCAATACTGTGAAAATGGTAATCCTACCAAAAGCAGTCCACACGTTCAGCAAAATTCCAATATACATACCAAATTAATTTTTCAAAGAGATTGAAAGAGCAATTGTCTAGTTTTTTCGTAGAGGAAAGAGACCCTAAATAAGTAAAACCATTCTGAAAAACAAAAACGAAGTGGGAGACAGAGTAATCCCTGACCTTATCTCCTACGAAACACTGGTTGTTGTTGTTGTTATGTGCCATCGAGTCGCTTGCGACTGGTAGTAACTAAAATAACATGATAACAGTACTATGACAGGCACATAAACAATGGAACAGGATTGAGAAACCAGAAATAGACCCAACTATCTATGGTCAGGAAGCAGGGTTGTATCAGCTGCATAATGCAGGTTGTTGATGATTCTTCCACCAATCCCGATGCCACGTTCCTCCTCTTACAGACCAGCGTCTCAGATGATCTGTTCCGTATACAGATCGAAATGGTATGGAGACAAAATACATCCCTGATGGACCCCTTTTTTTATTTTGAACCGTTCATTGTCTCCTTTTCTGTTCTGACCACTGCCTCTTGGTCCAAGTATAGGTTTCATATTAGCACAATCAAATGTTCTTGGATTCCCACTCTTCCCAGAGTCAGCCAAAGCTTGTTGTGATCCACATAATCAAAAGCCTTTTCATAGTCAATGAAGCACAGATAGACATACTTCTGGTATTCTCTGCTTTCTGACAAGATCCATCTAACACTAGCTAAGATATCCCTAGTACCACGACCTCTTCTAAATCCAGCCTGCACATCTGGCAATTCTCTGTTGACATACTGTTCCAAACGTTTTTGGATAATTTTCAGCAGAATCTTGCCTGCATGTGATATCAATGATATTGCTCGATAATGTTCACACTCTGTTGTGTCACCTTTCATTGGAATGGGAACAAATATCGATCCTTTCCAGTCAGTTGGCCAGCTGGCCGTCTTCCAGATTTCCTGACACAACTTAGTGAGCACATCCAGGGCAGCATCTGTTTGTTGAAACAAATCAATTGGTATGCAGTCAACTCCTGGAGCCTTGTTTTTTGCCAATTCCTTCATAGTAACTTGAACTTCTTCCTTCATCACCATAGGTTCTTGCTCATATTTTATTTCATGAAATTCATCTGTGTCAGCCAATTCCTTCTGATACAGTGACTCCTCATACTTCTTCCATCTTTTTATTAAACATCCTGGATTATTCAACATTCTACCCAAACTATCCTTAAGTATTGCCACCTGTGGCTTGAATTTGTCTTTAAACTCCTTCATCTTAAGAAACGCTGAGTTAGTTGGGCCCTTTTGATTTTCTGACTCCAGCTCTGTGCACATTTCATTATAGTATCTTGCTTTGTCGTCCTGTGCTGCCTTTTGAAATTTTCTATTCAGCTCTTTGATTTCTTGATTTCTTCCTTCGGCTTTGGCTTCTCGGCGCTCTAATGCAATACTCAGAGTCTCATCTGATATTCATCTTGGTCTTTTCTTCTTCAGCCTTTGTAATGATCTTTTGCATTCTTCATGGACGATTTTATTGAAATCCTCCCAGAGCTCATTTGGTCAATTCTCATCGGTGCTCAAGGCCTCAAACCTGTTCCTGAGATGGTTTTGAAATTCGAGTGGGACAGACTTAAGTTCAAATCTTGGTTCCCGTGGACTTGACTTAATTTTCCTCAACTTCAGCTTGAATTTGCATATGAGTAGTTGGTGGTCTGTGCCACAATCAGGACCCGGCCTGGTTTTCACTGCTGATACTGAGCTTCTCCAGCAAATCTTTCCACAAATGTAATCAATTTGATTCCTATGCATGCCATCAGGTGAAATCCATGTGTAGAGCCTGCATTTATGTTTCTTATAAAAGGTATTTGCAATGAATAAATCACTGAATGTGCAGAACTCTACCATTTTATCTCCAGCCTCATTTCTCTCACCGAACCCATGTTTTCCAGCTACTGATCCTTCTTCCCTGTTCCCAACTTTTGCATTCCAGTCGCCCATTATTATTAATGCATCTTGATAGCATGTTTGATCAATTTCTGACTGCAAAAATTGGTAAAAATCTTCTATTTTCTCTTCTTTGGCTCTGGTTTTTGGTGCATATATTTGAATGATAGTGGCATTCACTGGATTTCCTTGTAGGCGTGTGGATGTTATCCTGTCGCTCACCACATTGTATTTCAGGATAGATCTAGAAATTATTATTTTTAATTATGAAACCAACCCCATTTTTTCCTCACCTTTTCATCCCCAGCATAGTAAATCATATAATCATCTGATTCAAAATGTCCCATGCCAAGCCATCTCATTTTGCCAATACCTGTTCCTGTTGTTATGTGCCATCGAGTCATTTATGACTCATAGTGACCCTATGCACAACAGCCCTAAACCCTGCTCTATCTTGTGCTAATCGCACTGCCTCCAACACACCCATCCCATTCACCCCAGTCACTGAATCAATCCACCTCATAGACACTCTTCCTCTCGTGCACTGTCCCTCTACTCTACCCACCATGATGTCCCTTTCCAAGGACCTGTCTCTCCTTACATGTCCAAATTGTGTCAGACGAAGCCCCAGAATCCTTGCCTCCAAGAAGTACCCTGGTTTACTATTTATGTGTTCCATTTCTTTCTTAACAATGTCCAGTTTTCCTACATTCATGCTTCTCACATTCTACGTTCCAATCACTACATACCTTGTGTTGGCAATACTGGACTAATATTTGCAGAAAACTGAAACAGGAATCACATCATATACAATATACAAAAATCAACTCAAGATGTATCAGAGACCTGGAAATAAAGACCAAAACCATAAAGTTCATCAGAGACCTACTGGTGTCAGCTTTAATGGCCTAGTCTATGGTATAAGGAGACTGCCAAATGCAGTAAAAAATACAAAATCTGGAGAGGTACAAATGATGAATGGGACCATCTAAAGATTTAATTCCAGTGCACATAAAAATTTTTCCAACAGAGTGAAAAGAAAACCTACTGACTTGGCAACACCATATCAAAAAAAGGTCTCATATCAAAAGTTTACAGAATCCTACAGGGTTTCCACGAGAACGGATAAAAGAAATGGAAAGACTTTTAACAGAAGATATTCAGGTGGCCAAAAGACCCAGGAAGAAATCCTCCAAATCATTGGCAATAAGAGAGATGCAAATCAAAACGACAATGAGATACCATCTCACTCCAACAGTAGTGCCAAAGTTTAACAGGACATTAGAAATAAATGTTGAAGAGAATGTGGTGAGAAAGGAACCCTTATACATTATTGGTGAAATTGTAAAAATGATACAACCACTCCTGAGGACAATTTGATGCATCCTCAAAAAGCTGGAAATAGAAATTCCATATGACCCAGAAATTTCAATGCTTGGAATATATCCTGAGAATGAGAAATAAGGCACAAACAGATCCTTGAACATCAATGTTCATAGTAGCTTAATTCACCATCACAAGAACATGGTAACCTCCCAAATGCCTTGTCACAATTATATGGATTGTAATTTTTATGGTATATTCACATGATGAAATATTGAGCAGCACGCCAGAGCAATGATTTTGTAAATTACAGCCTAACTTAAGAGGGAATGGAGAGCATTATTCTAAGTGAACTAACTCAGTGTCCTAAGTATAAATATTATATAAACCATTACTGTGGAACAAGTAAGAAGATCCAAGGAAGTGGGGGAGAGTAGAGGGTTAAGGATGGGTGGCAGGGTGGGAGGGAGCATTAATCATTGGGTCTCACAATGTATTGGGTTGCAAGGGTTGTGTGAAGGATATAGAAAAGATCCTGTGTGAAAAATAATATGTATGAACTTTATAAATAAACCAATATAAAATTAAAAAAACACACAACTAAGCAGTTGTTAACTGTGGATCAGACTACTAATTATTCCTTTGCAACTTCAACATTGAGGTTGAAGAAAATTAAACAAGGCTAAGAGAACCCAAACATGATCTCAGGTCTGTCCTATCTGAATTTCTAGGTCATCTTTTTTCTTTAATTTGATTTTTTAATTTTCATTTTATATTGGTTGTGCATACAAAATTTGTACAGTTGTGTTTCACACTATCCTTCGTTCATATTATGTTTCATACATTCTCATTCATTGCGTTTTGTAAAATTAAACACCATTGAACTAAGTCTGCCATTACCACACATGTTTAGTTTCCTGCTGGATCTTTTTCATTTTCTTTATGCATCTCTCTCCACCCACCAAATTGTGTAACCCCATGACTTTCATCCAGAACATCTTCACCCCTCTTCTCCTATCCTTTCCCCTTTTGGACTGCCATACGTGTTTTACTAGTTATCTTATTTTTACAGTAATAGTTTTATGCACTATTTGTCCTTATAAGACTGAGTTAGTTCACTCAGCAGAATATTCTCCAGTCTTTCTAAGTTATGTAATAGTTTTCAAAATTCTTTCTCCTGAGTGCTGCACAGTATCCATTGTGTAAATATACCACAATTTCTCAATACATTCAATTGTGGTTGAACATATGGGCTGTTTCCATGTTCTTAAGATTGTGAATAATGGTGCTTTGAATATTGATATACAATTCTTCATTTATAACTCATCTTTAATTTCTAGTTTCCTTTGGGTATATTCCAAGCAGTGGAAAAAGCTAGGTCATGTGGAATGTCTGTGTGCAGCTTTTTGAGGAAACACCAAACTTTCTTCCAAAGTGGTTGTACCATTTTACAACCTCACCAAGAGTGTATGATAGCTTCTATCTCATCTCTTCATACCCTCTCTAACAAATTATTTTAATATAAGTTTGAAGTATTGAACACCAATGATTAGAGGTTAGATGAGTTCTGAGATGACATCAAGAATATTATACATGAAGAGAAGAAAAAGATTACTACAAAGACAGAAATAAAAAAAGTAAAAACCAAAATGGATGTCAGGAGAAACCCTGTAAATTTTATTAGAGCATTGTGAAACCAAAGCAAATGGAGAAGCTGTTGAAGTAATTGAGCTGACCAGAAGATTTCAAAGGGAAGCTCGAGAAGACAAAACAAATTATTGTAAAGAAATATACAAGGGATTTGAGTCAGAGAGTAAAAAGGGAAGAACTCTTTGAGCATTTCTCAAGCTGAAAGAACTTAAAACCAAATTGAAACCTCAAGTTGAAATACTGAGAGAGATGCTATAGGCAAAATATTTAACGATTCTGGAAGCACCTAAAGAAGATGAAGATTATACACAGAAACACTGTACCAAAAAAACTGGCCAATATTGAAATATTTCAGAAAATACCATATGATCAAGAGCCAATGGTAAGGAAGGAAAAATTCAATTTCAAATTCAAATTGCAATGAAGACAATGGCAAAAAAAAGTTCCCAGGAATCAATGTGATAGCAATAGGCATGTTTCAAATGACAAATACATCCTAGTATGTGCTCACCAGTTTATGCCAAGACATTTGGAAGTCAGCTGCCTGATTGACTGGAAAAGATTCATATTTGTTCCTATTCCTGAGAAAGGTGATCCAGCAGAATGTGGAAATTATCAAATGACTATCACTAATATCACATTCAAGGAAAAGAATACTGAAGCAAAGATAAGGTAGTATAGTTTCACCAAAAACTTTCAGGAATATAGCATTTGCCTCATAGCCTTATATGTTAGTGGTTCAAATTTACTAACAACTCCGAGAGAAGGACGGTCAGTCTCTTCCATAAAGTTTGACATCCCTGCAAACACTATGAAAAGTGTCCGTGAGTCAAGATTGAGTTCAAAGTAGTGGATTTTGTTCAGTTATTATAAGTCAGATTGTTCTTTAGTAATAATGCAAATAATTCATTAATTCTCCTAGTAACCAATAAGTAAGCAAGAGGCACACTCCAAAAGTTGGAAACAACAGTAAGTTTGCTAAATATATTTATCATATAACTGACAATACTGAGGCTGCTCTTCAGCAGCCTTGCTTCACATAAAAGAACCTGAGACTTGGGAATCTGGCCTTTTTGCCTTGTGCAAAGCTTTGTTCTCAACCCACTTTGACTTGCTTTGGTCACTGGAAGTTTGCGAAAAGGAACTCAAATGCTTAACATCAGATAGAGAAGATAGTCTTAAGGGAAATTGTTGCATCTGAATTGTAGCGGCAACTGCTGAAATCCTTTTTTGTCTGGGTTTTAGCTTTTGTAAATACAATATTCACCTTCACTTTCTCCCAAGAAACATGAATAGCTCTGTATAGGAATTGGTAAATGAGCCATGGAGAATGGGGATGGAATCAAATTGAGTGAAATAATTTCAGCTGCTGGGAACTCTTAATAGGCATGTAAACAAGAAGGGGTTTGTTGTGTGTGAACGCTCTCACAGAGGTGCATGGACTCTTATCTCTTTGCTCTGGCTACACTTTGGAGCAGTAAGGATTTAATTTGAAACAGTCTCCTGATGGTTCACTTCAATTTGAAACTGAGTTCAGCCCTTATTTCATTATTTTTAGCTTTGAACAAAAGGAAACATTTTTAAATAACAGTCCTTTCAAGTTGGTGGAGTACACAGGACACTTCATATCATTTTTTCTAAGTGTCGCTACAGTATTTAGCTATCTAAAAGGATAGAGAGAGCCTGTGTGACATATTTTATTTGTGTCAAAATTTAAGAAATGAAACATGGAGGAGAATTACAACTGAAATCTTCTGTAGGTCTTCCTAATGTCTTTTTGATCACCCAGGATGCCATTAAACATGTCCTATTTAATTAAATTTGTTTGCTGCTAAAAAAATAAAAATAGACACTCAATCTGCATACCCAGAGTATCAATCTCACTTCCTAAGATTATTTTTTCATTCTTCAGTGGCGTATATCCAGGAGATTTTTGAGTATTCATATCAAAGAACTATTCCCCATTTCCAGACCTGTGAGGCTTAAGATGTGATTGTTCAGCTACTTAACACAGACATATTTTTACTACACAAGCTATTGTTGACATTTTCAAATAATAAATGGTATAAATAGAGTTGTTACATCTATGGTTTAAATTTTTACCAATACCATTCAGCAATATACATCTAAACATATTGGAAAAAATTCCATATTTTTATTAAGAAAGAACAGTCTTTTTAGTAAATAAATAAAAAAATTTGGTTCATATTAAGAGGCTTTGCACTTATCCATAATATGTGATTTTCTTCTTTAAGGGATTTGCATATAAGTCAGGGAATATTTGGATGGATTTATTTCCCTGAAGAGTAATCATGCAAATTTCTGAGAGGCTGCAAAGAGTCCTTTTTTTAAGGAGAGGGGATAAATGAGCACTGCATTTAAGAAGTAAGTAAATTTTTCCACTTAAGATTTTACATTTTGCTATTTCCACACAATTGTGACATTCTTTCGTATGTGGTTTAGACTTTTCTTATCCTTGAAAAATGTTAACACATTCGAGAAGGTTATCTCCTGCCCTGTAATGTGGATCTATTATTTTCAAAGAACTATTCTGTACATTATTGCAATGAGAAAGAAATGTTATCAAGTATTTAAATGTATTCATCTAAAAGACAGATTAATATATCATTAAATTTTGTGATAGAAGTAAAGAATTGTTCACTAAATATTTTATGTGGCCTGCCTTATCATTGGATCGTTTTTCTAGATCCAGTGTTTGGAAGCAGTATTGGTTTTAAAACAGGACCAACCATAAGCAAAAAAAAAAAAAAGATTATCTAACTATCATTTAGGACAAGAAAACAGAAATACCTAAATCTGAGTGTCTGAGTGGTGTGAAAGTTTTAAATATAGAAGAAATACAGAGAAAGTTAGAAATTGAAGATGCAATTTTATGATAATTGCAAAGAGTTTATAAGGTTGTTTTATAAGTTAGTTTATGGGATATGTTAATTAAACTTTAAGGTAGAACAAATAGTAAATTTGAAAACAAGTCCTGCAGTAGCAAAATTTTAATTGCAATATGGTTTACTCTAGATGAGATTAATTTGATACATAGCAAAATTTGATGGAGTTGGAAAAAGAAAATATTTAAGATCTGACACTACATAACAAGCTAGTTAACATTACTTTGTCATTAGCCACAGGAGTATGCAAAAGAAGATCTAATTCAAAGATGACAGTATCTGATTATTTGTTGATTAATAAAATATTGAGTGCAAATTTTTAAAGACCATTGTGCTCAGTGTACTACACCTGTGTTAACAAAGCAATGAAGCACTATTCTCGGCTTGTGTCCGTATCAAAGACATCATTTGGAAAGTTTTTTATATTATTATTTAATAACATTTTTGTTATATACCAGTTTACTTACAAAATTTGTGTATACTATTTTCACACGGGCTCTTTCCCCTTTCTTTTACCTATCTCTCCTTCCATCCATCAAATTGTGTGACCCTATGATTAATCCTACACCCCCTACTCCCACCCATGCATGCTTTTCATTTATTTTGTGAAAGGGCTTATATTATAAATGTTCTAAGCCTGGGAAATTATAAAATAACTAGCTGAATTTTATGTTCAATATTTAAATGTTAATTGAAATTCTAAAGTAAGTAATAAGAATGTGAAATTAGAGTAAAATTTTGACAATAATATAAACCCTGAAATATAGCTTTCAAACAACAGCTTGTTTATAAAGGATTGTTATGCTTCATCTGCATACCTTTTTTGAGTGGAAGAAGAAGAAATATCTGTGTGACTTATATTACAGTTCTTAGCCAGCAATATTTTACTGAAATGGACATAAGGGAATAAACTGGAAAAAAAAATCAATTTAGACTAAATGAATTTATTTTGTCTGTAATAAACTGTATATATTATTTTCTTTATTATATATTTAAGCCAAGATTGTAAAATATAAAAAATAATGAAGCTAGAGAAACATTATAAAATGTCATAAATTTTAGTTTTTCTCCTCAAGATTTTACTAATGTCTTTATTTTGATAGACTTTAAAACTGGTACTTAACAGATAGGGGGAAAAAATCTAGGACCTGAAAAGAAATAATATTATTTTTTAAACATTTGAAAATAATCGTATATTTTAAAGACAATTTTGCCTTGTCATTTATTAATATTGATCAGTATCTACATAAACTGTTATAGAGTCAATCAAGATGAGGGGTAGTCAGGCTACAAGCAGAAACTGAATTATGTAGATTGACCTGATTTTCTTAAAAAGAGAATTTATTTAATTATTAAAAGTTAAAAGTAATATGGAACAAGATTTAAGTTCAAGCCTTAAACTAAATCTATGTCATTTCTTACAGAGATAAAAAAAAAATCTAGTTTCTCTTCTTGATGAATAGAATCCTAAGCTAAATTGAAAGAAAAACAATTATCCTGAACCTTAACTAGAAATTTCTCTTAATTTGTTGAGTTTTCATTTCTTTCTTTGCAGATGTCATAGAAACTTGGGAGCACCACTAATGCTCGTATAATCCTCTTTATTCAGTTAAGAGAGAAGAAACAAATTGGAAAGGATATAAGTTTTGGAATTAAAAATACCCAAATTTAATTCTATCCTTCTTAACTTTTGTGAATTACATAATCTCTCTTTAGTTTACTTAAGTCTGGAATGGGATTTATGAGACTCACTCTGTAGTAATGTTAGGTGGATTAAGGATGCTACGAATGTAAGGTAGAATGGAATGCATTTTTATTGTTATGTGCCATATGTTATGTTGTTATGCTCTTGAGGCTCCCAGGGACTCTATGTACAAAAGCTCTGAACCCTGCTCTATCTTAAGCCAGCCTTGCTGTCTCTGACACACCTACCCTCGTTATACCAGTTACTGAATTATTCCCCCCTTGTGCTGTCCCTCCACCCTTCCAAGCATGATGTCCCTCTTTAAGGATAGGTCCTCTTGAAACATGGCCGACGAAGCTTCAGAATCCTTGTCTTCAAGGAACAGCCTTGTTTCACCTTCTCCAGGATGAACCTATTTGTTCTCCTAGCAATCCACGGTGTATTCAGTACTTTTCTCCAACACTACAACTCAAAGCCATCAATTCTTCTTCTATCACCTTTAGTCATTGTGCAGCTCCCTGATGCATAGCAAGAAAATGCTAAGATCATGGCCTAGATCAAGTATATCTTAGTCTCTAGACTGATAACATTGCTCTTCAGTACCCTGGAGAGGTCTCAGACAGTAGACTTTTTCAATGCAAATTCATCTTTTGATTTCCTGGCTGTCAGTACCAAGAGTGTTGATTGTGGAGCCAAGGAAGGTGAAATTGTAAAACAATTTCAATTTCTTCACTTTCTATCATGATGCTGCCAGTTGGCTCAGTGGTGAGAATCTTTGTTTTCTTGATGTTGTACTTCAATCCATGTTTAAGGCTAGAGTCCTAGCTTTGTGCAGCAAATGCTCAAGTTCTCTTCAGTTTTGGTGAGCTAGGTTGTGTCATCTGCATAACACAGGTATTTGATAAGTCTGTCTTCAATTCTAATGCCATGTTCCTTCTCATAGAGCCCAGCAACCCAGATGATATGTGCTGCATATAGATTGAAAAGGTATGAAGATAGGATGCATCCCTGGACTACACATTTCCTAATTTTGAACTTCAGTGTTTCCCTGCTCTGTTCTGACAACTACCTCCTGGACCAAGTATAAATATTGAATAAGCACAATCCAGAGTTCTAGGATTCCCATTCTTCTCAGAGTTAGACACAGTTTGTTGTGATCCACACATTCAAATACCTTTGCATAATCAAAGAAATACAGATAGACATTTCTCTGTTACTATTTTCAGCTAATATCCATTTAATATTGGCTACAATATCCCTAGTGCCACAACCTCTTCTAAATCCAGTTTGCATGTTTTGCAGTTCTCTGTTGATGTGCTGTTTCAGTCACTGTGGATAATTTTCAGCATAATTTTGCTTGCTTGTTATATTAATAATATTATTCAATAATTTCTGCATTCTGTCAGGTCACCTTTTTATTGGAATGGAAATAAATATTGATCTCTTCCAGTCAGTTGGCCAGGTAGTTGCTCTCCAGATTTCTTGGTAAAACTTGGTAAATGTGTTCAGGGCGGTGTCTGTTTGTTGAAATATGTTAATTGATAAGTATTCTCTTAATTCCCAGGGCCTCGTTTTTTTGCCAATTTCTTCAGAGCAGCTTGAACTTCTTATTCCATCACAATAGGCTCTTGATCATATGTTTCACAAGATTCTTCTGTTAATCCAATTCTTTTTTGGAATATAGTAACCTCTTATACAGAAAGTATATAACTAATATCCTTTTTAGTATAATTGCTTGTTTCCGTATCATTGTCTTAAAATGCCACCTTGATAAAATTTCAAGGGCCTTAATGAAGATCAGTACACTCTCTTTGGGTAACTAATTAAATTGTATATTGATATCCAATGACTCTTCTTACCAGGTGTCCATATTCATGTATAATTATAAACCCATAAACTAGCCAATGACTCAGAAGAGCTCCTATGTCTTCTGAACCTTAAGAATTATTAAAAATAACACACAGAAACAAACAACCTACCAGTAACCCTGTTCAACCTAACCAGTTTCACCTTATTTGTCAAGTTTTAATTTAGCTTCCACACTAAGCAGGGTTGGCTATCTATTGTTGAGATAATGAGACTCTGAAAATCCTAAGAATAGCAGTAGGACTTTGGTACAATGCTGGAAGACGAGATCTTCAGTTTGGAATTAACTATTGTGTATGACATATATAATGCAGCACTGTTGTTCGTGTTGTGTACTGTAGAGTTAAAACTGATCTATAGCTGACCTGCCAGTGGGTTTTCAGAGGCACTTAATCACATGAAAGAAGAATGCGGATCCTTCTCCCATGGAGCAGCTGGTTCATTTGAACTCTATGCCTTCAGGATTGCAGCATAGCTTCTAATGCATCACTAGTCTTTAAAAACAGTAGAGTGTAAACATGTAGGCAGGATACATAGGTGTTATACATAAGTATGATGTATCTGGATGACACGTAACAATAATTTGCAGAAGATCTTATAAGTATGAAGAGATAGAGTTAAAACCTATTTAGATATTTATGGCTCCGAATACAATTTCATTATATTTCAAGGGGGAAGATGAAGGAGTATAAGGAAAAACAAAGAGAGGTAGACAGACAGATAAAGAAAAGTGAAAAAATTAGTTTTAAAGAAAATTAGACAATAGTGAAACAAGTAAATGATAGAAGTGAGTCAGCCATGAAAGAAAATTAATTTGTATCATGAAGACTTACTACCTCAGTCAGCATATGCAGAAGTAAAAGAAAACTCAAATAGACACAATATTTCTGCATTTGCTTTCCTAGATCAGTTCTTTCTTCTACTAGTCCTCACATCTTGAAAAAGCACAATCTAGTCCTAGTAGGAGGGAATTCTGATGGCCTCTTGAGTAATGAGGTATGCTCTCAACCTAAAGGCAAAAAGTTTGAATTCCCCAGCTGTTCTACAAGAGAATGACTGGAAATCTCCTGTGTGATTTATAGCTTCTGAAAACTTAGTGGAGTTCTAACATAGTGTCAGTTCTAACTCCACCGAAATAAATTTGAGTTGTATCTACATCATTCTCATTGGTTTTTTATTGTTTGTTTTTCTACCAATCTAAATTTATTAACTTTAAAATCTGAATGAAAGTTTATAAAACTTGTAGTTTCATTCAATTATTCATAAATGTTTTGTTTTGTAACATTAAAATGATCAATATAATCAATTACAACGTCTAATCAAACCCTTGTTTGCCTCCACAATCAACACTCTTGGCACTAACAGGCAGAAAATCAAAAGACACATTGCTCTAGGATAATCTGCTGTCAGGGACCTCTCCAGAGTACTGAGAAGCAGCGATGTCAGTATAGAGACTAAGGTGTGTGTGATCTAGGCCATGATCTTCACAATTACATACTATGCATCAAAGAGGTGGACTATGACTAAGGATGACAGAAGAAGAATTGATATCTTTGAGCTGTGATGCTAGAGAAGAGTCTTTAACATATCATGGACTGCCAAGAAAGCAAATAGTCTGTCTAGGAGAGTGTGAAACCAAGTTTCTCCTTGGAGGCTAGAATTTTGAAACTATATTTCACATACTTTGGACATGTGGCCAGGAGGCACTAATACTAGGAGAAGGACTTCATGCTTGGAAGGGTGGAGGGACAGGTCAGGAGAGGAAGACAGTGGATGAGATGGATTGATAGAGTAACGGGGGTAACGGAGATAGGTGTGTTGGAATTAGTGAAACTGGCTCAGGACAGGGCAGTCTTCAGAGCTGTTGTACATAGTGTTGCTATAAGTCATAGGTGACTCAATGGCACAAAACAACAACAACAACAACAGTCAAACCCTTATTGTATGTTGTCTTACCCTTATTGTATGTTGTCTTTCTCTTCACTCAATTTATGTAATAATTATTTGTCACCCCTCTCTTCTATTCACTTCTTTATGGAGAAGTGTGTTTTTAAAGGCTACATGGAATTGCTGACACATGGAACCTCTGATAGATTTGAAAACTGCTTAGGATTAGAAGCACAACACTCGGATAATTATGATTCTCTGAGATCCTTGTTCCCAGAACACTTAATCGTGTTAATGTGAAACCTATACTTGGACCAAGAGGCAGTCATCAGAACAGAGCAAGGAAACACTGCATGATCCAAAATTGGAAAGGGTATGCACCAGGGATGTATCCTGTCTCCATACCTTTTCAACCTGTATGCAGAACAGGTTATCTGTGAGGCTGGGCTCTATGAGGAGAAGTGTGGTGCCAGGATTGGTGGAAGATTTATCAACAATCTGTGTTATGCAGATGACACAACCCTGCTTGCTGAAACTGAGGAGGAACTGAAACACTTGCTGCAGAGGGCCAAGGACTGCAGCCTTCAACATGGGTTGAGGCTCAACATCAAGAAGACAAAGATTCTCACCACTGGACCAATTGGCAGCATCAGGGTGGATGGTGAAGAGATTGAGATTGTTAACAACTTTAGTCTGCTTGGCTCCACAGTCAACA
>NW_006399808.1:15244272-15253889 GCF_000299155.1 Elephantulus edwardii | reverse complement strand
CTTTGGAGAGGTACATCATGCACTGAAATCCTCAGGACTCATTGTTGAATGGTGGTAATTGTCTGAATATCAAGGAACTCGGTGGTGCAATCTTTTAAATATTTGACTGCATAACTAAAGGTTAGTAATTTCTGACCCCAATAGCCCATTTGTGGGGAAAATTTCCTCCTATAATGATTATAGCCTTGGAAATCTTGGAAGGCAATTCTGGTTCTCTCCTAAGTGGTTGTTATAAGTTGGCAGCAAGTTTAGTTTTAATCTGTCTGGATATCTAAAATTGTGGAAGTTGAAAAACATGGAGCTGATACTGAATCCTAGATTTTGTCCACAATTCCTTCCTAAAGATTAGATAACTCTTAGAGATGTGACTTCAAAGATGGTTCTTGAGGTGCCATCTCTTGAGTTTGGTAAGCACAGAGAACCATCTTTGTAAAAGGAGACAAGAGTTGATAAGCCCAAGAGCTGAAGAAGTTACTGTGTTTTCACCTTCCCTCAGGTCAGGCCACATGAGGAGAACTTTGTGTGTGTGAACTCATCACTACTTTACAATATCATTACTATCATACACAAGTAAAATCAGTAGTTTGAACTCACTTTTCTTTCCCCAGCAGATATGTGAACAGTCCCATAAAAATTCATAGTCTCGAAAAACAAGAAACTCATGCAATATTATTCAAAATGGTTGACTCTGGAAAACATTAGGCTGAATGGAATATCCCAGTCACAAAAGGACAAATATGGCATGGTGCCACTGTTGTAAAAGAGGACTGACCTTGGGGTTAGGGAGAGACTGAGTAAGATAGGTTCAATAATGTATACTGCACTGAAACAGAGGAAGAAAACTCTTTAAAAGAGATACGTGATTAGGTATTTCTGTCATGACAGGAGTCTGGAGCAATGGTTACATGGTGGAGTGGACCGGGGGGAGGATTTGTAAAACAATGAAAGAATTTTTCTTTTACTTTTCCAAGAGGGTAGTGTTCTAGGGGGAGGATTGGGAGGGGAGAAATGTGCAATAATGAATGAATGGAAATCCAAAGTTTCTGTAAATTTTTGCTGAAATTAACAATAAATTTAAATGTAAAAAAAATTAAGTTAGAGTAAGGATGGCAATGGATTTATAACTGCTCATGCTAATAACACGATATCGTGGCATGGAGGAGGAATAGACAAAGTGCTACTCTATAGGCCTTTTATTGTAAGAACCACCTTTACTCTGTAACTTGATTTGTGCCACTATTAGAGCCTCTACTTAGAATATTATTGCTTTTTAATTTTTGACTCATGTACTTTTAACTTGTTAATTAAATTTGTATCTTCTAGGCTGCAATACTTCCATGATACATCTTCAAGGATATGAACATGTACGGCTAAGCACAATTGATAACAGTGCATCTAAATTCCAAAATCAATCTCCACAATAGTCTACGTGTTTCCTACTGCCAAAGGGGCCCTTTAGAGTAGTGAGAGAAGATCTTCACCCTGAAACCCACAACGTCCCTCTTCAGCAGGAAGTAGCTAAAAGAATACGCCATCCCCTTTTCCTTATGAATCAGGGTGAAGTCTCTCTCAGGGAGGAGTGATAGGGAATGGCAAAGGACACACTGACAAAGGAGATTTGTCAGAATTGGCTTTGGAAAGCATTGTGGCAATGGGACAACTAAAACAGACTTTCAAGGGGGACAAAAAAAAGAGGAAGGAACTGGGGGGAGGGTAGAGAAAATAGTGCAACAATGAATGAATGGGAACCTAAAATCTCTGTAAATGTTCATTAAAATTAATAAAATTTAATTAAAAAAATTCATAGTCTCAAAAACCCAGCAGAGGGTCACTATTTATCAGGTTGACTCCACAGAAGTGGATTTGATTTTTTAAAGCTTTCATTGTTTAAAAAATGGGTGGAATGAATTTATCTATTCCTTCTAACTAAATCATTAACAATTTAAACTATGTGAAGAAAAGAAAACAAATTTTATTGCCATTGGGACCAGAGCTGACCTTCAGAGGGTTTTTAGATGTTGTAAGTTGCAGAGAAGGTTATTACGCACTTTTCTCCCCTTGGGGAAACCTCTTGCCTTGGATTGGAAGTTCATCTCCATCTCCTTATCCACTAAAGCACCAAATCTCCCATTATGTAAAGATAAATGCTAAATAATGTTAGGTAGCCAGGAAATTAAAAGATGCATTGTGATGGGAAATCCTGTAGTTAGAGCCTCTCTAAAGTGCTGAAGAGCAACAATGTCAGTCTGGAGACTAAGGTGTGCATAATCCATGCCATGGTCTTTGCAATCACTTACTATGCATCAGAGACCTGAACAATAGCTAGGGATGATAGAAGGAGAATTTACGCCTTTGAGCTATGGTGTTGCAGATGAGTATTGAATATATCATGAACTGCTGAGAGAACCAACAAGCTTGTCCTGGAAAAGGTAAAGCCATGCTGCTCCTTGGAGACAAGAATTCTGAAGCTTTGTCTGACATACTTTGGGCATGTTTGAAGGAGGGACCAGTCCTTGGAGAAGGAGGAAGGACAGCACAGGAGAGGAAGACCCTCAATGAGATGGATTGATTCAGTGACTGAGGTAATGGGGGTAGGTGTGTCAGAGACAATGAGATTGGTACAGGGTAGAGCAGGGTTTAGGGCAATTGTATATAGGGTTGCTATGAGTCGCAGTTAACTTGACGGCACATAACAACAATGTCTGCAATTATCTAAATATATTTTTATCAATTATTGCCCCCTTTTAAAAATGAAAAGAAAATAAATTGACTTTAGAGTCAAATTTCTTTCAAGGCAGGGAGATAAATGAAAACCTACTGAGAGTTTAGCATGTCCTGATGTTTTTCTTGTATTTTTGCAATGTATTCCATGGAGCTTTCTATAAAATTCCTGTTACTATCCTCACTTAACAAGGGCAGTAACGAGGTTTTAAAGAATTAAGTATCATGTCCAATCTGGAAAGTTAGAAACAAATAATGATGGATATTAAAACTAAGACTGTATGATTTCAATGACCTTGATTTTCCATAATAGTTTTCTAACTCAAATTAGAAACAAGTTGCTAATTTTTCTAGGAATTTTTCAGAAGACAGGCTGTATATTATTTTTGCTTGTGTGAATGCCATATGTTAGCAGTGTGATTGTAAGCTTCCATGACGCCCACATTATCACTCTACTTCAGACACATCCTTAAACTAAGATGAACCTCATATTTCAATGAAGCTAAAGTCAACAAATTACAGAAATTAAGTTTCAATGCATACACATGGAGAGAGCCTTGGTGGCACAGTGGTTAAAGCCCCCAGCTGCTAACCAGCTGAAAGGTACGTTGTTCAAGTGCACAGATTATATTCAGATGAAAGATGAGGCAGTCTGCATCTGTATGGAATCACAACCTCGGAAACACAATGGACTACTGTGGTCTATCCTATATGGCATCTTAGTGGTCAGAATCCACCAAAGGCAGAGGGTTTCACTAGATTTGACACTCTCACCAGTAGACTTTCCAGATCTGCTCTCATATGGGTAATGGACACTCTTTGATTTAGATTTTTCTTTCCATCTTGTTGTTATCCTAACAAAGGATCTGTGTTCTTGGACTATGACATCTCTTTAGAGCTTCTTTCAGTGGATCCTTGAAGGATGGACTTGCTTCTTCTCAGCGTCTGAGGAATTAAAGGGTATGCGTAGCCCCAGGCTTTCAGTCTGAAAGCACTATCCACTGCTTAGGAAATGACAAAAGAAGCAGCAAACACCAACCTTTTATTTTCCTACCTTGGACTTTGACTATTTAGTAATGCCATGACATTTCTATCAGGTTTTCCCTATAAGGTCCTTTCAGAACATACATAAAAGAATGAATACAGGAGCTGAGCTTTTGCCCATTCAACTTTCAGCTCTGTTAGCTTTCAATACCAGAAATGTATTTAGAACTGGATAAGGTTTGTTAACTCTTACATACTCTGTCACTCATCTAGATAGAAAAAGAATAAAAGTACATATGTGATACGATTTGCAATTCAAATGAAAGCACTACACTAGGAAAATATAAAGTGTTGTGGCATGGGGAAGTCTGATAGGGGAGACAAAAATAAGGTTTTGTATTCACCTTAATGCTCAATTGTTCATGAAACTCTAGTTTTATAACATTAGTGCATTTTAAAAGTCTCTTTTAATGAAGATTTGCTATTACCTTATACTTTATGTTTAATTCTACCTGTTTTATACCACATTCATTTTAAAACAATACATAGATTTTTTTAAAGTATGGAATCTAAAGGAATTAAGTTATTTTAAAATATTCCAAATTATCTGTGAGTATTAGGTAACATTTTAGAGTGCTCATCCCTAATTTATCAATTTATGATATTCCTGTAAAGACGAAAATAAATAAAATTGAATGCATGACTGTAATATTTCAAACCATGGAGCATAATATACAAACAACAAACTTCTTTCAGTTGAGTTAAATTTACAGCATGTCAGATTTTAATAATTACACAGGGAGCTTGTTCCAAGGATTTCACCTTATTTTAACTTGAAAAATAGTTATGTTTTATTAAATCACAACGACATTAATGCATTTGTATAATTCAATTTTTACACATTTTTGGTGTTGAAAACAACATAATAAGTAGATCTAAGCTCTATGCTTGAATAGTAACTATATGATATATTACAGATTTTTAGAAGAAAATGAAGAAAGACAAATGCAAATTCAGAGTATTTATAATGTCCAAAAGGGGAATAAAATACAAATGAAAGAGACTATAGGAAATACTATGCTAAATATCTTAAAATTTTATGTTGTTGAATACTGTAGAGTCTGTACTGACTCAAAGTTGAACCTCTGCCAGGTATTCAGAGGCAGTTAATTGAATGGGAGGAGCAGCTGGTGTTCTCAAACTGTGTGACTTTAGGATTGTGGCAGAACTTCTTGCCATTAGGCCATCAGAGCTCACTGTAAAAACCTGCTCCATATATATGGTCTCATACCGAACCATTTTTATGCTTCATGGTGTTGTCTAACCCAAATTAACTTACTTGTCATCAGATACTTGAATCATGCATAACCAAATAGATTATTTCTCTAGAAGTCTGGAGTTTACACATTATACCACTTGTTTATTTTTGGTTGCTTGGAATTGAAGAACCTTAGTAAAAGTCTCCATTTTTATTTTCATGCTATAATTTGTTTATATTGGGTTTCATTCACATACATTGTTTTGGATTTTTATCACCCCCAACCTCCACCCACCAAATTCTTTAACCCCATAATTTTCTTCTCCCTTCACCGTTAGCTCCCTCCCCTCCTTTCCCTCTTTGGGTATTTATACACAATTTATTGATTATCTTTCTGTTTTTACAATAATGGTCTTATACAGTAGTTGTTCTTATGCACTTGAGTTAGTGTTTTTTATCTCTTCTATGTTAGGTGCCTCACAATGGAAATTTCTGAAGGTTATGTTTCAAAGATACCCAAATATACATATATAAACAAAATTGCCTTCAGGAAAACAATATTTACACTTTTAATTAAAATTACAGGCTGTCTGAGACTTGATTAAACATATGAAAAGACATTTTAATGTGTATCTCAGTTGCTGGTACTAAAAGAAATATTATCCTACAGAAAGGCATCTTCAATCTCATTGGCATATTTCCTCAAATGTCTGAGTTTAAGTTTTTTAAAAGTTGTTGATATTTTTGGTTGGGATATGAGTTATGAATTTAACCATTAAAAAAGATATGATAATTTTTTCAAGCTCAATGTTGTTGTAGTTGTTGTTATGTACACTGAGTAATTTGTGACTCATAATATGCACAATAGCTTTGAACCCTCCCTATCTTGAACCAGTATCACTGGCTCTGACACACCTACCTCCAATATCCCAGTTATTGTGTCAGTCCATCTCGTCCAGGTCTGATCCTTTCTGGCCACATACTGATAATATATGAGACAGAGTTACAAAAACCTTGCCTCCATGGAGCAGCCTAATTTCACTCTCTCCGAGACAGACATGTTTATTCTCTTGGGGGTCCATGGTATGTTCAAAACTCTTCTCCATCACCACAACTCAAAGATATAGTTTCTTCTGTCTTTCTTAGTCATTCCTTGCCAGTTATCTAATGCATAGTAAGAAATTGCAAAGATCATGGCCTGAATCAGGCACACTCTAGTCTCTATAGCCTGATATAATTGATTTTGATAACTTTGGAGAAATCCCTGGCAGCAGATTTCCCTAATGCAATTTGTATTTTGAATTCCTGACTTCTGGTGCCAAGAGTGTTGATTGTGGAGCAAAGCAAACCGTAATTATAAACAACCTCAATCTCTTCTCCATCTATCATGATCTGTATATTGTCCCTGTGGTGAGAATCTTTGTCTTTTTAATGTTGAGCTTCAATCTGTAGTGAAGGATACAATCTTTGATCTCCTGCAACAAACTCTTTAGGTCTTCCTCAGTTTTGGCAAGCAAGGTTTGTCCTCTGTATAACGCAGGCTGTTGATGGGTCTTCTGCCAATACTGATGCCACTTTTTTCCTCATAAAACCCAGCCTCCTGAATGATTTGTTTCACATGTAGATTGAAAAGATACGGAGACAGGACACATCCCTGACACACTCTTACTGTGATTTTGAACCATGCAGTTTTTTTAGCTCTGTTCGAATGACTGCTTCCTGATCCAAGTATAAGTTTTGCATGAGCACAGTCAAGTGTTCTGAGATTACCATTCTTCTTAAGATTAGCCAACAATCTTTTTGGTGATCCCCACAGTCAAATGCCTCTGCAAAGGCAATGAAATACATATAGACATTCCTCTGGAACTCTGCTTTCAGCCAAGATCTATCTTTCACTGGTGATAATGTCTTTAGTATTACAGCCTTTTCTAAAATCAGCTTGTAGTTCTCTGTCAAGGTTGTTATAGTTATTTTGGATAATACTTAGCAAGATTTTGCATGAGTGAGATAATAGTGATAGGTTCAATAATTTGCATACTCTGTTGGATTACCTTTTTTTTTGACAGTCAAGCTCAACACTTCTTTTTTTTGTTATTTTTTTTTCAACACTTCTTATGAAATTTGAAGAGGAAAAGTCTATCATACATTTGCCTGAAAATAATGGTAACCTATTTTTCCTGAAAATATTGGTCTATGGATTGCTGTTGTTAGGTGTCACCAAGTCATATTCAACTCGTATCAACTCTATGCGTGTGCAATACAATGAAACTTACCTAATTGTGCACTATCTTTTACTGTGCACTTTATAATCTTTACTGTACTTACATTCATTTTTTAATTACTCTATCAAAGCATAACATTAGAATCTTTCTCTATTTCACTGACTCTCCACATGTCTAAGCCCAGAGAATGTGAAACAAAGTCTCACCCTCTTTTAAGACAGATTTGAGGGAGCTCTGGTAGCCTAGAGACAAGAAGCTGCACTGCAATCTCAAAGACACACAATTTGAATCCAGCAGATGCTCCACTGGAAAAGGAGGCGGCAATCTCCTCCCGTGACAGTGGGATCCGACTCGACTGTATACAACAAGAAAAAAAAAAAAAGACAGATTTGTTGGTTCTGGTTGTTTGTTGTTGTTTGATGCCGTTGAGTCATAGACGACTTATAGCGACCCTATGAACAAACGGCCTGAACACTGTTCGTACATAGAGTTTCCGGAGGCAAGCCATTTCGGAAGTGGATGACGCTCCGGCTTCAGGCTTGATTTAGTCGGGAAGCTCCAGCCAACGCTGTCCACCACGGATACCCATTACCACAATTGGCACATCACTGTCACAGTCTTCAGCATCACAGCAACCACGAGTTACCTCTGTACAGCAGCGCACAGACCAGTGCTATACCACCCGGAAAAGCAGCATTCACCAACATTAAAGTTCAAAACCATCAACCAGTACTGCTCTGGTTGATTCATTGTCCCAATTTTACATGCATGTGAAGAAAGTGGAAATATCATGACTTAGGTCAGGGGTAACTTAGTCTTTAAATTGACAGTTAGTTCTTCATCTTTAAACAGAACCTTGTTGCTGTTATTATGTGACATTGAGGTGTCTGCAGCTCTCAGCCACCCTATGAACATTAGCTTTGAAACCTGCCCTATCTTGCGCCAATTTCATTGTCCCCAAGAGACCTAACCCCATTTCTCTAGTCACTAAGTCAATCCATCTCATCCTGGGTCTTCCTCTCCTGTCCTGTCCCTCAAACCTTCCAAGCATGATGTCCTTCTCTAAGGACTGGTATGTGCCCAAAGTACGTGGGACAAAACCTCAAAATCCTTCCCTCCAGGGAGCAGCCTGGTTTCACCTTCTCCAAGACAGGCTTGTTTATTCTCCTGGCAGTCCATGGTATGAAAAACACTCTTCTCCAGCCCCACAACTCAAAGACATCAAACCTTCTTCTATAGTCCTTAGTTATTTTCCAGATCTCAGATGCCTAGCAAGTAGTTATGAAGAAATATTTAGATAAAGATTTACCTAATGAAATGGGTCCTTTGATTTCTTGATTTCTAGTTCCATGATTCTGGGAAGGGTAGAGGGTAAGTAAAGGAGAGGAATATTGTCAATAATATAGGTTGACACGGTGACTATTGTGATGGTCTCTTGTGTGTCAGGAAGTATAAGGATGGCATAAGATAGAACAGGGTTCAGATCTTTTGTTCATATGGTCGCTATGAGTTGTACTCAACTCAAAGACTCCTACCAACAAGTTCTATGAACATTGTGAAATGGAGTATCTATACGTATTTTCTCCATTTATCAAGATGCTACTTATTGGTCCACTTCTTTAAGTTGAAGTATAACAAGGCACTATTGTTGTCGTTGTTAAGTGCCACCTAGTCGGAGACGACTTATAGCGACCCTATGAAGGAGAGTCCTTAATACTTGTGTGTCTCTCATCCTCTCTCCAGGTTTATAGGGTTTCCGGAGGCAAGCTATTACAGAAGTGGATGCCACTCCTCCTTCCAAGCTTGTTTTAGTAGGGTAACTTCTCCCCACTCTTTGCCCACACTAGGCTACTGAAAACTGATGTTGCTGAGGATTTAATCATGCACTAAACTTTCATAGCCTTGTTTTATATTCTACAAGAGGCATTGTGATTTTGAATTAACTTTGTGTGTAGATTGCAAAGAGAAAAACTACTAAATACAACATATGATATTTAACCACATGAGTTGTGCGCCTTCGAGTTAGCACTGACCCACAGCGCACCCTCCAATGGGTGTGCAGAGATAGCAAATTGCACAGGAGGAGATTGTTCATCCTGTTCTTATAGGGCAGCAATAGATTCAAATCATTTGCCTTTGGGATTGGAGCTCAGCTTCTTACCGCTAAGCCACCCAAGTCACTCTGTCTCTGTGTTAAAATTTTTTCTCAATGTCAAGAAGAAAAAGATTCTCACCACTGGACCAATTGGCAACATCAGGATGGATGGTGAAAAGATTGAGATTGTACCACAGCTTTAGTTTGCTTGGCTCCACAGTCAACACTCTTGGCACCGGTAGCCAGGAAATTAAAAGGTGCATTGCCATGGGAAAGTCTGCTGTTAGGGACCTCTCCAAAGTACTGAAGAGCAATGGTGTCTCTCTGGAGACTAAGG
>NW_006399808.1:15239573-15240937 GCF_000299155.1 Elephantulus edwardii | reverse complement strand
CAATTATAATTTTCTTACATGGGAATACATTGTTTTTCACAAGAGATCTTTCCCATTTCCTTCACCCCACCCTCCCATGGATTTGTGCAATCACAAGATTAACAAGTTATCCCCCAAACACACTCATCTTCACCCCTCTATTTCCAGTTTACCTCTCTGCCTTGAATCCTCAAACTCATTCTACCTACAGTATTTGTCCTTGTGAGAATGAGTTAGGTAACTCATCATAAGATTATTCAGTCCTTCCCAAGTAAGGCAATAACTTACAAAATACTGCTCCTGTGTGTTGTGTAGTGTTCCATTGTGTAAATGTATCACAACTTCTCGATCCATTCATTGGTGTCTGGACATCTTGGAAGTAAAGCCTAAAACCATGAAGTTCATAAGAGACAAACTGGGATCAAGCTTAGAATCCATTGTTTAAGATATAAAGAGATTGCCAAATACAGCCAGAAATGTACAAGCTGAACAGGATAAAACTGATAAATGGGATATTCTTAAGATCCATTCATAAAAAAACTTTCCCAACAAGGTGAAAAGAAAATCAACACACTGTGTACAAACATTTGGCAATACCATCTCAGACAAGAGTCTCATAATGAAAGTTTATAGAATACTACTGGGTCTCCACAAGAAAAAGACTGATAATCCAATTACAAAATGGGCAAAAGACATGGAAAGAATTTTTGCAGAGGAAGACATTCAAATGGCCAACATATATATGAAGAAATGCTCCAAATCATTGGCAATAAGAATGGTCCAAATTAAAACCACAATGAGATACCATCTCACTTCCAGTAGTAGTGGCAAAGTTTAACAGGACAAGTAATAAGTATTGGCAAGGATGTGATGCTATAGGAACTCTTTTACATTCTTGGTGGAATTGTACAATGTTACAACCACTCTGGAAGGCAGTTTGGCACTTCCTCAAAAAGCTGAACATAGAAATTCCATATTACCCAGCTGTCCCATTGCTTGGAATATACCCCAAGAGAATGACAACTGAAACTCAAAGAGAAACTTATACACCAATGCTAATTGCAGCATTATTCACCATCCCATTTGTGTTTTTTATAAAAGGGAAAACAAACAGATTCATTCTGGAAAGGGTTAAACCAGGTGACTCCTTGCAAGTAAGGATTCTGAGGCTCCCTCTAACATACTTTGGACATGTTGTAAGGAGAGAATGGTCCTTGGAGAAGGACATCATGCTTGGGAGGGTGGAGGGAAAGCACAAGAGGCGAAGGCCCTCTATGAGGTGGATTGTTTCAGTGACTGGGGTAATCGGGATGGGAGTGTCAGAGACAGTGCGATTGACACAGGATAGAGCAGAGTTTAGGGCTGTTGTACATAGGGTCGCTATG
>NW_006399808.1:15230425-15239473 GCF_000299155.1 Elephantulus edwardii | reverse complement strand
ATATATATATGACTTTGTGGTGTGTGTGTATATATATATATGACTTTGTGGTGCACTATCGAGTTAAACCTATTACTGACCCTCCAGTGGGTTTTCAGAGTAAGTAAATTGCATGGGCAAAGATTGCCCATCTTTCTTCTACAGATCAGCTGGTGGATAATATATATTTTATAGTTTGAGTTAGGCGTACTTTATTTCTGAAAATGACATCCTCACTCTTTAGAATTTTAAACATGTTCTTTGCAACATATTTGCTAAATGCAATGTATAATTTGACTTCTTGACTGATGCTTGTTTCCTTGATTATGAATTGAATTACAATGAAAACTTTTAGTATTGATCCAATTGTGATTTTCCCCCTTTATGTTTATGTGCAAAACTATACTCTATATTGAAAACTATACTCAATTTCATTATATATATACATATATATATATCCTATAATGGCCCCACTACAATTCAAATCCTTATTGACTATGTCACTAACTAGAGCTTTTACATATACACACATACACTTCGTAAGTGAAAGATGACAAATCACTTCTTTTATCATTTACTGCGTCTGAAAAACCCAGTGGAGGGTTAGCTATGAATCAATCAGTTCCAAATTCACAGTACATAACAGTAACCACCCAGTGCTCAGGCTGTTTGTTCATAGGGTCGCTATGAGTCGTCTACGACTCCACAGCATTAAACAACAACAAACAACAATAATAACCACCATGAATTATAATTTACAAAAACAAACTCACAGCAACATATATGTTTTTCTTTATTTCCATTGAGTTGAGCACAACTCATAGCAACCCTATCTATGATCAAAAGACCGGAAGCTTTTCTATAAGTTTCATTTATCAAAGTTCATAGAGTTTCTAGAGGCATGTTGTTTAGGAAGTAGATGCCACTTCTGCTTTATCTGGTAATTGCTTTCCAATATATCAGTTGTAATACTCACCAAGTAAAAAGATTATGCCTACAAACTGTACTTAAAATTACACCATTTTCCTTCTCGTAAAGAAAAAAATGTTTCCCTTTCTAAAAATAAGCAAATGTGAATATATGTGAATATATATTAAACTTTTCATGAACATATACATATATGCTTTGTTTACCATAAAAACAATGAGGAAAAATTAAAATGCAAAGATATTTCTACAGAATCAATTCCAATTTATAACAATCCTATAGGATAGAGTACAACTTTGCCTTAGGTTTTCAAGGCTATAAGTCTTTACAGAAGCAGACTGGCACATCTTTGCCCAACAAAGATTGATACATTCAACCACCAGTAGTTGAGTAATAGGGCACTGGTAGATTCAAACTTCTAAACTTTAGTTTGGTAACTGAGCTCTTTAACTATTCTACCTTCAGGGCTCTACTTTGATAACTGTGGAACATGTTTAATTTAACATAAAGAAGATTATGTACCAGATGTTAAATTCAGGACAGATGCCTAGCACAGCTTGACGACCAGGAAGATCGTGGCTAGTTGTAATAGAAATTTCTGTTCAGTCTATAGTGACGGAAGTTATATTTTTTATGATCTCATTACAGTTTCTTTATAATTACAGTTGAAAGAAGCCTTATTCAATTGATTTCTGTCTACATTACAGAATCTGGTTCACATAAAATGATATTGGAGCTCTTCTCCAAGTATAGAAAATATTTTTCTGTAGTGTAATTTTTGAACTCAAATTTCCAGTTCAAAGCATGAACATATCCTTTATTTCTTTTTCTATCTTTCACATCTCCCTTGTTTAAATGAGATAGAAATAATAAAATTGAATAATTTTATTTTGCAGCTACAATTCTTTCGTATAATACCAATAATTTAATTACATAAATAGATTTTTTCGAACAATATAATCTTGAAAGCAACGAAAGTATATAGTTACATATTCTTTTCAAGTAACACACTTGAAGATTGACTTATCCTCAGAAAAAGTGTAGAAATAATAGTCATGGAAAGAGGGGAAAATAAATATTTTTATGATCTATTATGGACTGGAGAAGAGTATTGACAAGATCATGGGCTACTAGGAGAACAAACAGCTTCTTCCTAGAGAGGATGAGACCAGGCTGTTCCTTGGAGGCAAGGATTCTGTAGCTTTGTCTGACATACTTTGGACATGTTACAAAGAGGGACCAGTCTTTGGAGAGGTACACCATGCTTGTGAGGGTGGAGGGACAGCACAAGAGAGGAAGATCGTCAATGAGAAGAATTGACCCAGAGACTGCAGTAATGGGAATAGGTGTGTCAGAAACAATGAGTTTGGCACAGGATAGAGCACGGTTTAGGACTGTTGTACATAGGGTCACTATGAGTCACAGGTGACTCGACGGCACATAGCAAACATATTATGGACTTAACTATGATGAATATTGTGAGAATGGTGTATGATAGAGAACATTTTCTATCTGTGTGGAACTCAGAGTTTGGCTAATAGTTACAGTTGACTTTCTGACATTTAACAACAGCAGTAAACACAATTTAAATTTGAAATTTCTAAATATTTAACTCTTTTATTTAATTGTGAAGACACAATTTTTGTTAATAAATGAAAATATTATTTTTGAAAACACTACAAAATATTAATGTTAATTTATTTCCTTAGAGTTCTGGTGACCTGCTGGTGAGAAATTGCACTGCAATCCCATAGGCACATGGTTCAAATTCACCAGCTGCTCCATGGGAGAAGAATAGGTGATCTCTTCCAGTACAATTAAACGATCTCTGAAAACCTACTGGAGGGTCAGTTAATAGTCAGTTTTGACTTGGTGATACACAACAACAAGAAGAACACAACTATAATATAACCAGGTGTATTGACACAGTGACTACCTCACTGGCCTCTAGTGTGTTGAAAAAGTGTGAAAATGGCACAGAATAGAACAGACAGGATTCATATCTGCTGTTTATAGTCACGATTATGATGGATCGTGCTCAACAACACCTAACAACAATATTAGTTAATAATAGCATAACTATTTCACATTTACCCTACATTAGTTTGTGTGAAGATGAACAAAATCAGATGATTTTAATTATGCAAGTTAATTCTTTAATTATCAACAGCCTCAGGACAGAGGAGACTGGATTGTTTTTACTGGCTTGCTTTTATTTTTCTTTCTTCAAAATTATTTACGTGGCTGAGAATTAAGGTTGTGTAGTGGAGTGCATTTGGGGATGGGGGGAGGGTCAAGGTCAGTGGAATTGTATACCAACGAAGAAGTTCATCTTTTACTTTTCAAAGAGAAGAGCAAACTGGGGGGCAGGGGGGTAAAGAAAAAAGTGCAACAATGAATGGATGAAAATCCAAAATCTCTGTAAATGTTCATTAAAATTAATAAAATAAAATTTAAAAAAAATTATTTCTGTGGGTGGTTACTAGGAATAGAGAAGGAGGGAGAGAGGAGTAAAAAATTAGTCAAAGGATAATAGAATCATCTTAAGATTGAGTGAAGCGAAAGCCAACGTAATATAAGAGGATGATCATCATAATACCTCAAGGAAAAGAAAACATGCAAAGGTACACAATAAAGGTAGTTAACAAGTATTATATAAGTATTATATACATAATCTTGAGATACAAGCAATAAAATATTAATGTATAAGCAGACATATAGGCAGATAGGCAAGACAAACATATAGACATTTAAAAAGCTGCACACATGACCATGTATAAGTTTAACTGATGATATTTCTACACTTATATTGTCTACCCAATGAGGACAGAGAGTGGGGTAGAGCTCACCGATTAAAATAAGATTGGAAGGAGGAGTGGCATCCACTTCCATAATAGCTTGCCTCTGGAAACCCTATGAACTTGGAGAGAGGATGAAAGGCACCCAAGTGTCGAGGACTCTCCTTCATAGGGTCACTATGAGTCACCTGTGACTCGACGGCACTTAACAACAACAACAATATTGTTGTTGTATGCTGTGGGAACCAACCCATAATTAACTTACCAGTGATTTTTAAGAGGTGGTTAATCTAACTAGGCTATCAGTATGTTTTAAAAACAAAAATTAAAAAAAAACCCACAAGAAAAAATCATATGTATAGCAAAGCCAACAAGCAGATACATATGTAAATTCTTTAGCCATAATCAAATATATAGCTGGTCTTGAGGCCTCAGCATCATGATCTTAGAAGATGCCACTGGCATAGCTTAGTTCACAAAGACAGTATTCTAAATCAGACTTCAGTAAACAGTGACTAGAATCTTAAAAGATTTAAACAGCCACTTAAGACACCACTATTGGTTTATCTGTATCAGAAACAAATAAAAAAGAAGGTGGGGGGAATATAGACTCAATTAATAGGACTATTGGGCTACTCTAACCTCAACTTCTATGATCCTTTCTCCTTTGGGGCTACTGGTGGGTTTGAATCTCTAGAGAGGGATATAAAAATAATTTAAAAGCTTGCACAATAAACCTTGTACATTTTTAATCTATTTGTCATTTCAGTGAATGTTTACAAAGCCAATTGGTTTTTTCATTCACTCACTCATATATTGTTTGTTATATAACACTAATTTAATTGCAATGTCACTACACTTTTCCCTCTTCGTCTCTGAAATTTCCATTTCCATTATTCCTTCTGTCCTATCTCTTTCTGCCTTTTAAGCTCGGGTGCCTAGTGGTAAGGAGTTATGCCACCAATTCAAAGACACAAGCCATGAATATACTAGCTGTTCTGTCAGAGAAAGGTGTGCAATCTCCTCCTGTGCAAATTACCACTTCTAGAATCCTACCGGAAATTTTGCTATGAGTTGATTCCAATTTGACAGCACATAACAACAACACCTGTATCCCTACTCTTCTGAAATTATTTCTTCAATTGAAGATACCTAATAACAATTTTAATAGGCATTGTTCTATACACTAGAAAGATGGTGTAAATTTGAAACTTCTCACAGAATTTAAATTCTAAGGAAATAAGGATATAAATTTAACTAATTAAAATACCTCAGACAGTGATTATGTTTTGTTAACTGTTATTTACTTACACTATGACACATTGGAACTTTATATACAATTGGATCTTATCTAGAAATGCCTCTACATAAAACAGAATTATAGATTCTCTAGGTTCTTGCATTAATTTGGAGAAATGGGAAAGACCTTCTGAGGAAGAAATAATTCCACTGAGGCAAAGAAAAGGAAAACAGTAACCATTTGAGAACATCAGGGAAAAATACTTGAAACACAAAGTGCAGCAATGCTCTTACACACTTATGTGAATTGAAAAAATGACAAAAATGAATTAAACTGATACATGATTATGGAAATGGGGACAAGAGTAAATAAATAGGTATGGACACTAAAATGGAAGAAGTTATATTTCACGATATGCATTTTAGATTTTATTCTGAGACTGTCTTAAAAAGAACGGTAATAGGTTATGAAATATGCATATAAAATAATATTCTGGATATTATATGGAAAATAATATCCATGAAAATACCATTAATAAAAACAAATATATCTGTGAATGGATGTTCACTTTTGGTCAAGGTCTAGTATAAAATCCAAATAAAACTGGTGCTGTTGAGTAGATTTCAACTATTATTACTTACGCTGTGGGATAGAATTGTCAGGAAAGGTTTCCATGGCTCTAATCTTCATGGAAGCAGATTGCCATATCTTTTTCCATTTGGTTAGCAGTTAAGTGTATTAGCCACTGGCCCAAAGGGTTTTCTACATCAGTATAAACACAATATTTATCTGAAACTCCTGAAGACCTGGGGGAAAGATGTGAAATGCAGTCCTTTCCTATTCTGTTGTCCTTAAAGAGGTGACAACTACAAAGGATGATATTTGAAAAAATATCTAAAATATATAGAAAAATCTAACATCTCGAGGAAAAACGTTGAAAAATTCACATACAAAGTTTGCATCAGATCTGAAAAAAACAGTAGACAAGGCATGACAAGCATACCTACAAAGAAATGCCCATGGTCACTAGTGTTTAGCAAATAGCAAACACAACAATGAGATATTATCTTACCCAGAAACAATAGGAAATCTTAATAAGTCAATGAAAAATAAATACTTGCAAGGGTGGGAGGGATTAAAAAGGCAGTGCAACCATTGTAGAAAGCAGTCTGGTGTATCCTTAAAAAGTTGAAAATAAAATAAAAAAAAGTTGAAAATAGAAATCTTCAATTTAGCTATTTTACTGCTAGGTATGTAATAGGGGGAAATAAGAGCTGTGATGTGAATACACACACACACACACACACACACACACACACACACACACACGTGTTGATTGCCCTATTCTTCACAATGACAGAGTTAGAACCAAACTGAATGCCTATAAGAATAAGATGAATAGAGAAACTACAGTTAATTCATATAGAATATGATGCAATATTGAAAAATAATAAAAATAAAGAAGCTGGTGAAACATTTCATCACATGGCTGAAACCAGAGGAAATTATGCTGAGTGGAATAAGTCAGTCACAAAAGATAAATATTGCAGAAGACTGCATTCTTAGAAGGGTAGAAAATCAGCACAAAAGAGGAAGACACTTGATGAGATAAATTGGCACAGTGACTGTGTCAGTGGTGTCAGAAGTGTCAGAGACGGTGGGGTCAGCTCAGACAAGATTCACAGCCATTGTTGATTAGGTTGTCATGGATTGTAATCAACTTGATGGCTCATAAAAACAGCATCTATTATTTAATGGAAGCTCTGGTGACTTGATTGTAAGAAGCTGCACTGCAATCCCAAAGGCACACAGTGTGAATCCACCATCTGTTCCATGGGAGAGGAATGGAAATCTCCTTCCACACAGTTCGCTTCCTTTGAAAACACACTGGAAGATCAGGTCTGGGTCAGTTTCTACTTAACTGTGCACAACAACAAAAACAATAAAAATTATTAAAAGTTAAAGAAAAGATTACACACAAAGATAATCATACCAGTATGTTTACTAGTAAGAGGAAAGGTGGAGTATACAATTAATCAACAGATTGTTGTCAAGGAGGGGAAGGGGAGAGCAGTTTTTAATGAGGTAAGAGAAAGGTAACGTGGGATAAATTGACAATCAGACACTGTGAATATTGTCAATAATGTTATGAAACAAAATATGAAGGACAATTTACTGAAAAACAACATACTTTTTCAACCCTCAAATCACAATTTTAGATGAAGAGTAACATTCATCCAAATCACAATAAAAATACTGAGAAAACAAAGATATGTTGGACAGAATTCATGGAATCACTGACATTGTAAGAGGAAAATATTTTCAAAATTGTAGGCGGCAATAAAATGTATTTAAAATAAATAAACCAAAGAGATAAAAAAGACCATTCTTAGCAACAGAAAAGCATATAGCTTTATATATTGATTCAGAAACGATCAAGTAAACTTTACTTATATCTAATGTATAATATCCTATGCATACTATCTTATGCATAGTAATGAAACGTTCCTTCATTTTGAGTCATGCTCAGGATTGTCTTTCTTGAGCTAACCATTGCAGTCGGCCTCATTGAGGGTCTTACTCTTTTTCCCTACATACTTTACTGACCATGGTGTCCTTCTCCAGGATCTGCATTCTCCCTCTTGTTACACGCCCAAAATATGGGAGACAAAGTTTCATTATCCTCACCTCCAAAGAAATACTGATGGCTTTTTTACCAAGAGAGAATTATTTGTTCTTTTGGCAGTCCATGGTACACTCAGTAGCCTTTTGGTAAGACACGGTGCTGTGATTCCCGAGGAACACAGTTCAAATCCAGCAGGTGCTTCGCAGGAGAAAGATGGACAATTTCTTCTTGTATGATTAATTACTTCTGAAAACCTAGTGGAGGGTCACCTATGGGTTAGTTCTGACTCAGTGGTACACAACACAATAACAACAACAATTAGTCTTTCTTGTACATTGATTTTTACTCTGTTTAACACAATTAAAAATATCATGGCTTGGGACAGGATGACTGTATTCCTTAAAGAGCCATCCTTGGTATCTGGCCTTTTAAAGAAGGCCTTTGAAGCAGAGTTGACCAATTCAATATGTTGTTTGATTTTTTTTTTGACTGCTCCTTGCATAGGAATAAGCATAGAGAGAGATCGGTTGGCCTAGTGAACAGAAAGTCATGCTCCCAAGCGAAAGATAGGTGACTCTAATCTGCAGCCCTGAGGCCTGCCTTTATTGTTTTTGGTGAAACATTCTTCTAGGTCCTATAACCCTGGAATGTCCACTTGCTTGCAAGGTAACTTGTGGTGGCAGTGAAGCTGAACATTGTGACACTGATGAATAAAATGCAAGAATGGTTACCCATGGTGGACAATATTTGGTGGAGGTCCCAATTAAAACAAGCTTGGAAGCAGGAATGGCATCCACTTCTGTAATAGCTTGCCTCTGGAACTATGAATCTGGAAAAAGGATGAAAGTTATATAGGTGTCCAGGTCTTTGGTTCATAGGGTCTCTATGAGTCGCCTACAACGCAACGGCACTTAACAACAACAACAACACTTCCATTGAAATAAGCTTTTGTGCCATACTACACTGCTTGATGGGATGTTAATGGAAGAATTATCAGTTCAAAGCCATCAGCTGCTCTATAGGAGAAAGATGAAAACCTATATAGGTTCAATGCCTCAGGAATCCACAGAAGTATGCAAAAACAATCTTAATAATAATTAATTAATCTCAGTGTTTGATGGCTTCCATTGATATTGATTGTAAATTCAAGTAAT
Source organism: Elephantulus edwardii (assembly GCF_000299155.1). Taxonomy (NCBI): domain Eukaryota; kingdom Metazoa; phylum Chordata; class Mammalia; order Macroscelidea; family Macroscelididae; genus Elephantulus; species Elephantulus edwardii. The sequence goes on along the minus strand of NW_006399808.1, from coordinate 15,230,749 downwards.
ATTAAATACTTGACATTTTCGATATTTCCTCTATTTATGAAGCTGCTGCTTATTGGTTCACTCAAAAACATTTTTGCTCTCTTGATGCTGAAGCATCATCCAATTACAATGAAAAATCTACCTTCATTATGTATTGCCTATCCCTTCACCAAATTTATAGATTTATTCAATTTTACTCACCTAACCCTGTGGGAGGATGTCAAGGGTATCATCCAGGAAGAGTGCAAACAGTCATTGCAAAGACAGAAGAGGAAGAAAAGACCAAAATGGATGTCAGAAGAGACTCTGAAAATTGCACTGGAGCGCAGAGAAGCCAAAGTACAG
>NW_006399808.1:15224416-15230325 GCF_000299155.1 Elephantulus edwardii | reverse complement strand
GGAAACGACTCGACGGCACATAACAACAACATAAAAAAAGGAGAGTTTTGTATGTTTTCAGTTGGTTTTCCCCATTTTGAGCATTCTTTTAGTATAGGTTTAAATACTCAAAGTAGAATAATGTGAAAACTGTAAAGTAAAATAATTTCAATCATATACAGGAGAAAAAAGTGTTCGGTCCATTTTATGCATCAAATTACCTACTCTAAGAAGGTGTCCTATTTATTATCAAGTACCCAGAAGCCCCAGTTAAGAGTAAGCCAAATTATGTCTTAATGTCAACTGCAACTTTGGTTTCTAGCTGTTTTATTATCTACTTACTTCCGATAGCAAGGCCTCCAGTGAATGGCCTTAGGCCTTTTTGAGAATACTGGGGGGATCATCACAGTATGTAATTGTTATAGTACTAGAAGATTACCTCCTTCAGAGACCTGGCCACTTTCTTGTAAATGGTTTCCAAATTTGAAAACTGGCTGAAGGTTCGAAAATCCACAAATTCGCATTACTTTTTATTGGTGCAATTACCTTCATCCCCTTATTCTTCCATCTTTACTATTTTTGGTTATAAAATATAAGCACCCTTTTTGAGTACTCATCTGTTTTACCACGAAAAATGCTATACTCTACTAACGATCACCGAAATTCTCTGAAAGTATAAAGTCTCTTTTCTACCCCTACAAACATTTATTTGGTAGTCTCACAACTTCTGTAGTTAAAGACATAAATTTGGTTACAATTGGGAGAAAGGGCAGCATCTCAGTGATATAAATGAGTTTAATTCTGTGACCGCTATACCTCCCTTTAGCTCTGCTACAGATGTGAAGCACCACTACCTTTCTAGCAATACTGCTCTCACATCAGAGCTTACTTAATGTCCTTGGTGAATGATGTATTCTTATAAACACCCTATGCCTTAGAGAAATATTGTGATTATTTTTGTTTGCCTTGCTTTTTATGATCTTTTAAAAAAATTCTTCCATTACAGCATATCCCCTGATCTAATTTTCTTTATTCTTTTATCTATTAACTAAGAAGCAACCCTAGCGTGTCCATGTCACTGAGTATGCTTTTATTGTGGGACTCTGTGCACAATGATTTCTGACCATTGCCATTTCATTGTTTTGTTTCAGAAGTAGATTGCAAGGCCTTTCTTCCATGTCTGACTTAATTTAGAAGTCTAGTGAAACTTGTTCAGTGCCATAGCTTTAGGAAAGTATCCACTTGAAGACAAATGATGCATGCACTTGAGAAGCACTGGGCAGGAATCAAACCCATATCGTGGAAGACAAGAGTTCTACCACTGAACCACCAATGTTTTCATTCATTAAACAAAAGTTTCAGATTTTTATAGTATTTTAAGAACTAGCATAGTAGGAAAGTTTCCCTATACTCTAGAGTACTTTCTAACACTCTGCCAAAATAATATTCCCTTACATGAATACATTTTTGCTCATCCCCTCTTACATTCACCTTAATTAAATGGCCCGAAATTCCAATTTCACAAGAGTTTTCCTTGTTTCTACTTAAAAAGTCTACCAATTTCTTATAACTTTAGGATTTTTAGTTTGTTTTATCACATATCAGATTCAGCACTTAAGTAGCCAGGATTTGTTCTCTTTCTTTTGTTGTTTGTTGGTGTTAGATGCCATCAAGTCGAGTATGACTCTTAGTGATCCTATGAACAAAAGATCTAAACCCAGTCCTGTCCTGCACCATACTCACACTTTCTGACACGCAAGAGCCCATGATAGCAGTCACCATGTCAATCCACTTGATTGAGAGTCTTCCTCTCCTTCGTTGACTCCCCACCCTTCTCCAAATCATGTTCCTATCCAAGGAATAATACCTCCTGGCAATATGTCTAAAGTATGTGAGGCTAAGGCTCATCATTCTTGCTTCCAAAGAACACTCTGGCTGCACCCTCTCCAAGACATATCTATTCATTCTTTGGCTGTCCCCACAGAACACACTTTATCCTATAAATCCAGTATTCTTCTCCAACACCATAGCTCAAAGGCATCAATTCTTTTTCTGTCATCCTTATTAATTTTCCAGGTCTCAGATGCATAAGTAGTAATTGAAAAGATCATGGCTGAATCAGACACACCTTAATCCTCAAGCTGCCATCACTATGCCTCAATAATTTGGAAAGGTCCCTAAGTACAGAATTTCCCATTGTAATGTGTCTCCTTATTTCCTGACTGCTCATACCAAGGATGTTAATTGTGAATCCAAGCAAGATGAAGTTGTTGACAGTTTCAATCTCCCCTCCATCCATCAAAACTCTGCCTGTTGGTCCAGTGGTAAGAATCTTTGTTTTCTTGATATTGAGACACAATCCATACTGAAGACTGCATTCCTTGATCTTCTGCAACAAGTGCTTCAAGTCCTCCTCACTTTCAGCAAGAAAGGTTGTTTCATTGCATGATGCAGAATATTGATGAGCCTCCCTCCAATCCTGATGCCGCATTTCTCTTCATAGAGCCCAACTTCTTGGGTAATTTGCTCAGTATATATATATTGAACAGGTATGGAGACAGAATACAACCATGAAGCATTCCCTTCCCAATTTCAAACCTTGAGGTGTTCTGCTCCATTCACACAACAGCGTCCTGATCCAGGTGTAGATTTCCTCATGAACACAAACAAGTGCATTTCCTTTTTTACTTCCTATAAAGTCTTCTACTTTCTAATATGTTATATACTTGGGTTATTTATTATTATTGTTATTTATCCTTTATTCCCTCCTCTTAAAATGCCTTATATCAAAGCATAATATTTGGTATATGATGTGAATGATAATATATTATAGGTAGAAGTGTTGGTTAATGTCAATCTCGAAGGAAAAAATTTTCAGAAGGTACAGAATTTTCATACAAGTCTTTCTGTTCCCCACAGAACACACTTTATCATATAAATAAAAATTTGCTTTATGTGACACATTTGTAAAGATTGACAAATATTGATATATTATTAACTAAACTCCATTATTTACATTGAGTTTCATTCTTGACTTGTAACATTGTATGGGTTATGGCAAATGTATGTCATGGGTCTACAGTTCAGATATCATACACAATATTTTCTCTGCCTTGCAAGGAAATTAAAACTGGTCCTTGGCATAAAGACAAGAACTTTCGTGTTGTTGTCATAAATCTTTACACAAAGGAAAGCTATTAAGTTTCTTGTTAATAATGAAACATATAAAATAAAATCCTAATTATAATGCTCCATAACTGTAAAAAAATAATTCAGAATGTACCAGTAGTCACAGTAGTGCACAGAATAATCTCCTGGATTGGTTATATAAAATGTCAGTTTGTTGAACTCATTCCTCAAAATTCACATTTGTAAATTTTGAATGGAGCTTTGTAATTTTTAATGGACAGTCCTGATAATTCTGTTCTGAATGGTGGTCAAATGTCACTACTCAGAAAAGATAAATTTTGCTAAATTTATAAACATCTCAAAACTCTTCAGAAGAAGGAGGGGACTATATATGACATCATTGTCTTATAGAAAGTGATCATTCACCTTGAAGTTGTTGTCAAACTCAAACTAATACTCCCTTTGCATCAATGCACTCTTTTCATACTTGACTGGTATGTTAGCAAATAGATTAAAGACTGATATGGCAAATTTTACATTCTAAAACCTTACTGAATACAGTCTTCTTGTAGGAAATTTGATGAGAAAGGTTGCTTATTTTGCACGTTAATTGATTACTGTGCGGTTTTATTGACATAATTTTTTTAAATATAGAGATCCACTTTTCTAATACACAAAATATCAAATATTTTCATATACAAAGATATCAAATATATCATTAGAAGAACTTTCTAGGTAAAAGAATATACTTATATGAATTTTATAGTGACTTCTTGGAGATATTAATAGAAATGCTTTCCTAGCAACATTAAAGCTTAAGATAATTTATAGATATAAAAGTTCACCTAAATCAACCTAAATCTCCTTAGGCAATGTATTCCCTCTCTAGAGATTCTAAATAATTTTTAAAAGATGCAAAGGCAATTTATATGTTGTTCCAACTTACATCTTGTTGAACACTGTGGTTTCTCTGTATAGACAATAGCATACAGTTTTAACATATGGCCCATATGTATTTCTAATTAAAATATTCAATGTCAACTACTAAAGATTTCTTCCATAAATTACTCTGATTTTGTTTTGTTTTACTTTGTTTCTAAAATTGAGATATATTTGTAAAATATCTTTTTTTGTGTACTTTCTTTGGGAATGATATTTTTGGCAACTTTTTTTTTTTTTTGTAAAATATCTTTTTTTGTGTACTTTCTTTGGGAATGATATTTTTGGCAACGTTTCTTCTTATTGATGTTAATTCTTGGCATGCAGTAAAGGTAGGAACATCAACAATACTCAGCAATAGTATATGTAAATTTGAGAAGAGAAAATATAGAAAGAAAACCATGCTAGCATAATGGGAAAGAATATGAAGAGGACGAATGTAAATGTGACAGATGGGAAAATGCTGGTAGGGATTATTGCCTCGTCTACTTATAATTTAACATGCAAAAAAATCAAAATCTTTACTCTCCATTAAATTAGTTGTATATTATCAGTACTTTTTCGAAACACTAGGTTACCTTCAAGGAAATAAAGTAATAGAATTATTGTAACTTATTCTCTCAGATGAATCTGCTTTTATCCTTCCATTGTTTATAGCAATTTATGTAAAAAATAATAATTGCAACTATACTCATTTTAATGTGTATACCTAATAATATTTATCAAACAGTTCTTTTTACTGAAGTTACTGAATTTCACCGCAAGAATGTGGATTGAAAAAAGTTGTTGTTGTTGTTGTTGTTGTTGTTATGTGCCTTCGAGTCGCCTACGACTCATAGCGACCCTATGTACAACAGCCCTAAACTCCTCTCTGTCCTGTGCCAATCGCACCGTCTCCGACACTCCCATCCCAATTATCCCAGTCACTGAATCAATCCACCTCAAAGAGGGCCTTCCTCTCCTGTGCTGTCCCTTCACCCTGCCAAGCACGATGTCCTTCTCCAAGGACTGATCTCTCCTCACAACATGTCCAAAGTATGTTAGACGGCACCTCAAAATCCTTGCCTCCAAGGAGCCACAAGTTTTAACCCTTTAGAGAACAATATTTTGGAATAAAGTATGAAAGACAGAGTTTGGGTGAGAAAAGATTTTGGATAAAAAAAAATAAGAGATATACTATTTTAGTTATCACTTAAAATACAATTTGAAACTTTTACTTTTTAATGCTTTATTATGATCAAATGCAAAAATATGACAGTAGATTTCCTTAATGTACTTTTAATGTAGTGCCTTTTGATTTCTTGACTGCTATTACCATGGAGGTTGATTTTGGAGCCAAGTAAAATTAAATAGTTGACAAATTCATTCTTTTCTCCTTTTATCATGATATGTCTAATTGATACAGTAGTGAGAATTTTTGTTTTATTGATACTGAGATTTAGCCCATATTGAAAGCTATATGCAAACTTTGATCTTCTGGGGGAACGCACGCCGCCACCAGACGGGGGAACGCTGTGAGAGGGACGCGGAAGAGACCCGGAAAGAACAACAGCCAGCCACCTTCTGCGGAACTCCAGAGGAGCTAAGACTACCGGACACTGTGGGACCCCCCTGCAACCCACACCTGTGTGACCCTTAAAACACAGGGTGCAGCTGCATAAACCCCCAGCAGCGCACAAGCCCCGTCCCCAACTCTTGGTGATAGTGTCCAACCCCTGCGCTCCTTGCCCCCATCCCCTTGCTTTCCTCCCCTTCCCCAACCCCCCTTGCAGCTCCACAACCACACATCTCAACCCCCACCACAGCCCTGTGACCTCAGGGTACCACCTTGGATCCACACATCACCCGGAGCTATCAGGCGA
>NW_006399808.1:15216569-15224316 GCF_000299155.1 Elephantulus edwardii | reverse complement strand
AGAGCAGAGTTTAGGGCTGTTGTACATAGGGTCGCTATGAATTGCAAGAAACTCGACGACACATAACAACAACAACAATTTACAATGATTAAATAATCAGTTGTGCAAAATTCAATCATCCTATCTCTCCAGCCTCATTCCTGTCACCAGAAGAAGAATCAATGCATCTGAGTCGTGGTGCTAGAGAAGAGTCTTGGACACACAATGGACTACCAATAGAACAAACGAGTGTATTCTGAAGATGAAGAAACCAGGTTGATCTGTGGAGGTAAGGACTGTGAAGGTCCATATCACATACTTTGGATATGTTGCCAGTTTTTGGAGAATGATGTCATGCTTGAAAGAGCAAAGGGTTGCCTTTACTCAGGAGACAAAAACCATGGATAAGATGGATTGACATAGAGACTGTGGCAATGGGTCCCTGGTGTGTCAGAGAAAATAACATTGATTCACGACAAGGCAGATTCAGAGCTATTGTTCATAGGGTTACTATTGTGCATAGTCAATTTTATGGCACATGAAAACAGCAAAGTTATATTTTCTACTGTAGAAAAATCCAACTAATTTTTGTATACTGTTTTGTGCCCTGCTACTATGCTAGAAAAGTCAACTGTGCCCAATAGTTTTCTTCCAAAGTCTTTGAAGTTTTATAACTATACTATCATATCATCTGCATATGAATATAGTTTTACCTACTCTTTACCAATTTTCTTCTCTTGCCTTGTTAATTCCACTGCAACTTTAAATACAATATTAATAGGATAGTAACAGTAGAGATCCTTGTCTAGTCTTGCTTTTATGGAGCATGTCTTTAATCTCTCTCCCTTGGGAATAATATCAGCTGTTAGTTTAGATTATAAACTATTGATTATGTTGAGAAAATTTCTCTTTATTCCAATTTTATTGAGTATTTTTATCATTAGAAGATGTTGGAGTTGGTTGATATTAATTTCTGCATCAATTGAGATAATCATGCAGTTTTGTTTTATTGATGTGATTGATTGCTTTTATATTGTTTTTCTTATGGTGAACAGTCCTTGCATGTCTATTATGAATCCCTTTTGGTCCTATTATATTAGTATTTTAATATGTTGTTAGATATGATTGACTAATTTTTATCAAATATTTTTGTGTTTATGATCATGAGAGGACTTAGACTAGTTTTTGTTGTTGTGGGTTTTTTTTTTGTTTTTTTGTTTTTGTTTTGTTTTGTTTTGTTTTAGGTTTTTTTCCAAATGCATCTCTACTAGGCTTTGGTATCAGAGTTATGTTTGATTTATGGAATTAACCTGTAAGTATTCTGTCTTTCTCTGTTTTCTCAACAAGTTATGTAGAATTGGAGACAGCTGCTCTCTGAAATGTGCTCATGTGAAACCTATACTCAGACCAGGAAGCAGATCTCAGAACAGAACAAAGGAACACTGCATGGTTCAAAATCAGGAAAGGACTGTGTCAGGTATGCATCCTGTCTCTACCCACACCTTTTCAATCAATAAGCAAAGTACTGAGAGGTAAAGATGTCAGTCTAGAGACTAAGGTGTACCTATCCAGGCCATGGTGTTGTTATTGTGTACCACTGAGTTGGAACCAACACATAGCTGACCCTCCAGTACATTTTCAGGGGCGCTAAATCGCATGGGAGGGGATTGCCCATTCTTCTACTGCAGGACAATTGGTGGATTCAAATTGTGTGCCTTTGGAATTGGAGCACAGCTCCCTGCCACTAGGCCACCATTGAGAACAGCAATTCCAGAATACTTCATTGTGCTCACATGAACCTGCTCTTACACCAAAAACAGTCTTTTCAACCAAACAAGGAGACATTGCATGATTTAGAAATTAGAAAACTTGTGTGCTAGGGTGTATTCTTTCTCCATACCTAGTCAATCTGTGCGCAGAGCAAATTATTTGAGAAATTAGAATCTATGAAGCAGATTGTGGCATAACCTGTGTTATGCAAATGACATAACCTTGTTTGCTGAAAGGGAGGAGGACCTGAAGCACTTGCAGCAGAAGATCAAAGACTACAATTTGGGTTACATCTTAGCATCAAGAAAACAAAGTTGCTCAGCATTGGGCTAATAGGCAACACCATGCTTGATGGAAGAAAATCACTGAAACTATCAAAGACCTTTCCAATGCGCTAAGGAGGAAGGATGTCAAGTAATTGTTAAGTAGAGGTCTTCTTCAGTACCCCTTCTTGCCCTATTTCTCATCTCCCCTTTGGACGTGTAGGATGGAGTTACAGTCAGGATGGTGGGATAGAAGGCACTTGGCATCTCCTCTTGAAACCATGTCCACTTTTTGGCTGTCCCAAGAAGAGCTAGGGGAGAATTTTGGAAATTGCCATTGTTTAAAATCCTGTTCACCTAGCCAGGGTCCTGTCCTTATTGGCTTGCAGCCTCAGCTCACCTGCTCGGGTTTCTGATGTCTTCACTTCCACCCTGTGAAAGGCCCATTAAGTGGGCCCTAAACTCCCTGCTTAATGACACTGCAAACCAGACCCAAACCTGCACACTGCCCCGCTAAGCTGGCACTGCTTAACCTTTTCCACCCAATCCCACCCCGCCCTGCTCATCTGTCCTTCCCTCTCCAGCTCCTTTAGTCATGCCCCTGCCCTGCCTATCCCCACCCCATGCACGCAATTTCTGCTGAGGATCAAGGCTATGGTCTTGAAAATTACTTACTATGGATCAGAGAGCTGGATAATGACTGAGGATGACAGAAAAACAGATACTTTTAAAGTTGTGCTTCTGGAGAAGAGTTTGAACATACCATGGATCACCAAGAAAAAAATAAGTCTGTCTTGAAGAGGTTGAAACAAAGCTTCTTCTTGGAGGCTATGATTTTGAAACTCCTCTCACACAATTTGGGCACGTGTCCAGGAAATACCAATCCTTGGAGAAGGACATCATGCTTGAAAAGTGGAGGTATGGCACAGGAGAGGAAGACCCTGATGAGATGGATTGACACAGTAACTAGGGTAAGGGGGTAGGTGTACTGGAGTCATTGAGATTGGCTCAGGGTAGGGTAAGCTTGTACATAGGGTTGCTATGGGTTTCAAGCAACTTAACAGCACACAATAGCAAAAACAACTTTGAATGTTTGGTAAAATTTGCTATAAAGCCATCTATTACAGGACTATATTTTATTTTTATTTATTTATTTGTTTGTTTGTTTATTTATTTATTTATTTGGTGTTGTTGGGAGTTTTTCTGTTTTTGGTTTTTTGTTTTTTTGGTTTTGTTATTTTTTTTTGTTCTTTTATGTCTTCCTCAATTTTTTTTTTTTTTATTTTATAATGGCTTTGTTCAATTGTTTTATTTCACTCTGTTTCTGTTTCAGTAGTTTGTGAGTTTCTAAGAAGTTGCCCATTTCTTCTAGGCTTTCATTTGTTGTAAAATATTATTTTTATAATATTCCGTTATTGTTCTTCCATGTCATTTTAACCTACTGGGATACCATCCATTTAATTTCTTAATCATATTACTTGTGTCTTTTCTTTTTTTTTGTTAGATTTTCCAGTTGTCTGTCAAATTTATTGACCCTTTCAAAGAACCTATTCCTAGTCTTGTGAATAGTTGCATTTTTTTCTGTTTTCTATTCCATTTATTCTTGCTCTTATTGTAACACATTTGCTTTCTTTTTTGAGGTTATGGAGTTTGTTTGCTACTCTTTTTCTATTTGTTGAAGGTGATGCATTAAATAGTCAACTTTTGATTTGTTCTTCCATTTGTATATGTTTGTTTAGTGTTATAAATTGTTCTCTATGTACTGATTTGTTGTACCAAAGCCTAAAGGTTTTGGTAAATTATGTTTTCATTCTCATTTGTCTCAAGAAACTTCTTATTTAATTTTTATTTATTCCACTACTCACTACTGTTTAAATACTATTTAGCTAGTAGTAGTTGAAAGGTTTTACTTTCTCTTCTTATAGTTGCTGTCTACTTTTGTTTGTGGTCTACAAAATGTTTTGTAGAATTTATTTATTGATTTTTATTTACTGAACCTTACTTTTTCAAGTTAAACATATGATCTTTTCCAGAGATAGTTCCATGTGCTCTTGAGAAGAATGTACATTGAACATTTTTTATTTGAGAGTTGGACAATAAATCAAGATTACAGAATAAAAATTAATGCCTTTGAACTGTGGTGTTGGAGAAGAGTACTGGATATCCATGGTCTATCAAAAAGCAAACAGATATATCTTAGACAGGGTGCATCCAGAGCAATCTTTGGAGGTAAAGATGATGAAGCTTTATCTCACTTACTTTAGGCATGGTGCAAGGAGAAACTGTTCCTTGAAGAAAGAGAGACACCCTGAGTGGAAAGCTAGAAGGGCAGTGAAGGAGAGGAAGACTCTCAAGCAGGAGGACTGACACAACGACTGTAGCAATGGACTTCAGTGTTTCAGAGATGGAGATTGATGGCACAGGATAGGACAAGGTTCAAATCTTTGTTCATAGGGCTACTATGAATTTTACTTGACTCTATGGCACCTAACAACAAGGTAAATAAGAACCTTGTATAAATCTATGAGGTCAAGTTGGATAATTGTGTAGTTCACTTCTTCTAAACTATCTTTGTTGAATTTCTTTCTAGTTTTCCTATCTTCCTTTGAAAATGCTTTATTGAAGTTTCAAATACAGTAATGATGTTGTCTGGTTTTTTGTTGTGTTTTTTTTTTTCCAAGAATATTAACCTGGGTATTTTGGAGCTCTGCCATTTGATGCCAACATATTTATTATGGTCATATCCTCTCATCCAGTTGACTAATTGACTCTTTAAGAACGATATCATCACCTCCCCCCCTTATCTTTTTTTTGGTGATTTTTACTTTGAAATATATCTTATCAGAGATTATTATTGCTGCTTCTTTTTATATTTTGGTTGCTATTTGTTCGAGATAGATATATATTATTCCCCCCATCCCTTGATTTTCTTTTTACTCTATTTACCTTCACTTTTCCAGTGTACCTCTTGTGGATGGCATATCGATGGGCTTGTTGTTTTGGATTTGTTTTTTGTTCTTGTGGTTTTAATCCAATCTGTTGGTCTTTCTCTTACTGGTGTATTTACATAATTCATGTTCAGTGTGATTATCTAGCAGCAAGGTTTATTGCTGTAATTTTAGTTGGTTCTTTTTGGTTTTATTGCTGGTTACTTTGATTCATCCACTTTTCATTGGTATCTGTGTTGGAAGGACTTCCATTAGCATTTCTTACATTATTGGCATTGTTTTTGCAAACTCTGTTTGTGTCTGCTTTCTGAAAACATCCTGATCTTTCCATCATATTTAATGAAGAGTTTTCAATCTGATTTACGTAAAATCCATCAAATGAGATCCATGTGTAAATAATATTTTGTGGGTCTTTTCTTATTTATAACGCAAATAATTTAACATCAGTCACTTACTGTCCAGCCTCTTTTCTGTCACCATGACCATATTTTCTGACTACCATTTCGTTCTCATTGTTTCGAACTTTTGCATTCCAGGGGACATTAATTCTTAATGCATTATGATTGCTTACATTAGCTATAATATCCCTAGTACCGCGACATCTTCTAAATCCAGGCTGCACACCTGGCAGTTCTCTGTTGACATATTGTTCCAAACGTTTTTGGATAATTTTCAGCAGAATCTTGCTTGCATGTGATATCAATGATATTGTTCAATAATTTCCACACTCTGTTGGGTCACCTTTCTTTGGAATGAGAACAAATATAGATCTCTTCCAGTCAGTTGGCCAGCTGGCTGTCTTCCAGATTTCCTGGCACAACCTAGTGAGCACATCCAGGGAAGTGTCTGTTTGTTGAAATAAAAAAAATTGGTATGCAATGAACTCCTGGATCCTTGTTTTTTGCCAATTCCTTCACAGCAACTTGAACTTCCTCCTTCATCACCATAGGATCTTATAGCTAATGTAAGGTGGATCTTGACAGAAAGCAAAGAATACCAGAAGAATGTCTATTTGTGCTTTATTGACTATGCAAAGGCTTTTGACTGTGTGGATCACAACAAGCTATGGCTAACTCTGAGAAGAATGGGAATCCCAAACATATGATCGTGCTAATGTGAAACCTATACTTGAACCAAGAGGCAGTTGTCAGAACAGAGCAGGTAGACACTGGATGGTTCAAAATCAGAAAAGGGGTCCGTCAGGGGTGTATTTTGTCTCTATACCTTTTCAATCTGTATGCAGAACAGATCATCTGAGAGACTCTGGGCTGCATCAGGATTGGTAGAAGAATTGTCAACAACCTGTGTTATGTAGATGACACAACCCTGCTTGCTGAAATTGAGGAGGACCTGAAGCGCTTGCTGTAGAAGGTTAAGGACTGCAGCCTCTTGTGTGGATTGAATCTCAACATCAAGAAAACAAAGATTCTCACCACTGGGCCAATTGGCAGCATCAGTATGGATGGTGAAGAGATTGAGATAGTTAACAGTTTTAGTTTGCTTGGCTCCACAGTCAACACTCTTGGTAACAGCAGCCAGGAAATCAGGAGATGAATTGCATTGGGAAAGTCAGCTCTGAATGACCTCTCAAAAGTACTGAAGAGCAATGATGTCAGGCTGGAGTCTAAGGTGTGCCCAATCCATAGTCTTTGCAATTACGTGCTATGCATCAGAGAGTTGAACAGTGAATAGGAATGATAGAAAGAGAATTTATGCCTTTGAGTTGTGGGGCTGGAGAAGAGTGTTGAATATACCATGGACTGCTAGGAGAACAAACAGGTTTGTCCTGGAGAAGGTGAAGACAGTATGTTCCCTGGAGTCAATGATTCTGAACCTTCATCTGACATACTTTGGGCATGTTGCGAAGAGGGACTGGTCTTTGGAGAAGGACATCATGTTTGGGAGAGTGGAAGGACAGCGCAGGAGAGGAAGACCCTCGATGAGATGGATTGATTCTGTGAGTGGAGTGGTGGGAATGAATGTGTTTGAGACAGCGAGGTTGGCACAGGATAGAACGGCATTTAGGGCTCTAGTACATAGGGTCGCTATGAGTCACAAATGACTCGATGGCACATAACAACAACAACATGATTGCTTGTTTGACCAACTTCAGATAGCAAAATTTGGTAAAAATTTTTCTTTTACTTTACTTGTTGTTTCATATGTTTGAAAAATACTCATATTAACAGTTCTTCCTTGTGAATGGATAATATCCTATAATTTACAACATGGTACTATAGGACAGATATTGAACTTACCTTTTTCACTATGAATGCAACATCATTCTTGCTCAGTTTTTCATTTCTGGCATACAGATCATACTATTGTCTGACTAATATTGGCCTACACAAATCTTCAGTCCTTGTCCTTGTTTATTCTTATGTTGTATCAAATCACAACCAACCCACAACTGACCCTCTACTGTGTTTCCTGAGGCAGTATGATTATGAAGGAGGAGCTTATCCATCTTTTGCATGCAGAATTACTGGGGGATTTGAAGCTCTTGCTTTCAAGTTGGCAGCACAACTCAAATACATTACATCGCTAAAGTCCAGTGAAGTTTAGCTATTAATGTGCTTTATTTTATAGAGGTTATAGAATGGAATAATTTGTCTTTTAGTTTAAAATGGATATACAAAAAAGGCAAGTGCATGAGGTCCTCCTCAGTTTCAGCAAGCAGGGTTGTGTCATCTGCGTAACGGAGATTGTTAATAGATCTTCCACCAATCCTGATGCCACAATTCTCCTCATAGAGCCCAGCCTCTCGGATAATCTGCTCTGCATACA
>NW_006399808.1:15178731-15190520 GCF_000299155.1 Elephantulus edwardii | reverse complement strand
TGTTTCCTAGCAGTCCATGGTACCCTCAATACTCTTCTCCAGCACCATAGCTCAAAGGCATCAATTCTCCTTCTATCCTCCCTAGTCAATGTCCAACTCTCTGACACATAACAGGTGATTGCAAAGACTATGGCCTGTATCAGAGGCATCTTAGTCTCCAGTGGAAATCCATTGCTCTTCAATACTTTGGAAAGGTCCCTAGCAGCAGACTTTCCCATCGTAATATGTGTTTTAATTTCCTGGCTGTTGGCTTAGGTAGTTTTTTTCATAAGCACAATTAAGTGTTATGAGATCCTTATTATTCGTAAAGTTATCCATATTTTTTATGATTAACAAAATCAAATGTCTTTACCTTTTTGAGAAAACTGACTTGACTTGGCACCCTAATTCTACTCTTCTGGTAAAGTGGCTGATACACCTGTTTAAAGGAAGATAATTTGTTTTCTATAGCCCATAACATATATGTTTGTTTTATTAAATTTGTATTCTTGCTTATTTTGGGGTTTTCTATTTTGGATACAGCACTTATTTGCAAATTTACTATTTTAGAGAATGTGACTTGTGTGTGGTTACTTATTTTATAATTTGTGTATGTGTATATTTGATTGTTTATAGACCATGGATACAGCACTTGTCTGTCACTTTGCTATATTAGAATGACTTGTATGTTGCTATGACTCTGGAAGCCGACAGTGTAAACCATGATGAACAAGTTTCAACAGAATGTTTAGATGAAGAAGAAGGACTGGTGATCCACTTTCAAAATAACAGGTCTTCCAAACCTTCTGAATGATGAACTTTTCTTATGATTGTTCTTGCTATTTATTGCCATGTCAGAACTGACTTACAGCTGACCATCCAGTGGGTTTTAGAGCAATAAATCACATGGGAGGAGGTTGTTCATCTTTTCCCCATAGAGTAGCTGGTGGTTCTAACTGTATATTTTTGCATACACAATTCCCTACTCAGAGCTATAAATCATACTTCTTGAAGAAATAAAGGTGGACTTTGAGTAGATACCTTCTAGCAGAGTTGGACTTGTATTCCCACCCTGTGGTGTTAGCCTAAAAGTTGACTTTTTTGACATTACATTTACATTACAGGTAGCCTCCATTGGTATCCAGATACCTTAACTGCAGACATATGGTCTTGTAAATTATCAACAGCTTTTGGACTCAGATAAGAGAGAGTGCTTCCCACACTGAGGAGCAAGACTTGTGGCAGCAAGACTTGCAGTGGGCAAGACCTGAAGGAGACTGGAGCAAGGCCTTCTTGAGCGAGAGACTCTGGCGGCCATACCCTGATAAGAGTGGTGGAAAGATTATAAGATCACTGTGGAGACACTGGAAAGGTGTGACCTGAGGCTTCTTGCATTTGTGCTGGCCACAGTCAACCCTGGTAATGGTGGAGGAGAAGGAGGAGAAATGGAGACTTTTGTATAATCAATGAATTCTTTGGGTTTCAGTTCTGTCATTTTTTAAAAAAAGGATGTATTTAACAAATTATTATCAAACATATTCCACCTCGAAAATACTAGAATATTAGATACTAGTTGCCAATCATTAAAAAACACTTTTTCAACTAGCTGACAAAAGAATACTATGAGAAAGAGAAAAGTTTATTTGTGGAAGCACTATTGCTTCTTTCTTCCTTTCCTTACTTCCCCTTTGTTGTTGTTGAACCATCACATAGGATTGTCTTGGTCATAATCTTTACTAAGAGGATTTTGTTGTTGTGTTGTGTTGTGTACCATCAAGTAGGAACCAAAACATAGCTGATTTTCCATGAGGTTTTCAGAGACATTTAACTGATTGGGAAAAGATTCAAACAGCATGTCTCCAGTATTTCAGTACAGTTTCTTATCACTAGGCTATCAGAAATGCCTTTACAAAGTGGATGTTTTTGTTGTGTACCCTGGAGTTCGAACCACTCTGTAGGTGTTCTTCCAACAGGTTTTCAGAGGCAGTTAATTGAACAGGTGGAGATTTTTCCCCATCTTTCTCCAGTGGAACAGCTGGTGGGCCTGAACTATGTGCCTTTGGAATCACTGAACAGCTTCTTACCACTAGGCCACCAGAGGTCAGTACAGAGTGGATAGCCAGGCCTTTTTTCTTGCAGGGTTACTGGGTGCTTTCCACTCAACAACTTTTCAGTTAGCTAGTCAACAATTGAGCTTTAGTGGCCTAGTGGCAAGAAACTGTGCTGTAATCCCAAAGGCAGTCTATTCCAACTCTATGGTACACAACAACAACATTCAGCAGTTAACCATTGAGCCGTCAGGTTTCCTTTTCTCTCAAGGAGTTTCTAACTGGCTAATTGTAGAAGAAAAATCTCCACTTAAAATTTAAAACTTTATTAAGAATGTGTTCTTACTTCATGATTGCATATTTAGACATCTTATTCTGTCAATTGTTGTTAGTATGTACTATCAAGTCATCTATAACTCATACTGAACCCATGTACAATAGCTGCAAGCCCTGTACTATCCTACACTAACTCACTGTCTCTGACACATCTACTCCCATTACCACAGTTAACTGTGTCATTTCTTCTCATCCAGTGTCTTCCTCTCCTGCAATATCCCTCCACTCTTCAAAGCATGAGATCCTTCTCCAAGGACTCGTCCCTCCTGGTAACTTGCCCCAAATATCTCAGATAGAGCTCCAAATCCTTGTCTCATAGGAGCAGCTTGGTTTCACCCTCTCCAGGATGGAGTTGTTTTTTCTCTTTGCAGTCCATGGTACTTTCAAGATGCTTCTCCACCACAACTCAAAAGCATCTCTCTTTGATGCACAGCAAGTGATTGCAAAGACTATGGCTTAGAAAAGGTGCACCTTCATCTCTAGACTGCCAATGTTGCTATTCAACACTCTGGAGAGGTCTCTGACAGCAGAGTTTTCAAATGTAATTTGCCTTTTGATTTCCTGACTGCCAACAATGTTGATTGAAGAAACAAATACAATCTCAATCTCTTCTTCCTCTTTGATGTTGTTGCCAATGGCCCACTGGTAAGAAACAGTTTTCTTGATGTTGAGTTGTAGAAACAAACACAATTCCAATATCTTCTTCTTCTATCATGATGTTGCCAATTGGCCCACTGGTAAGAAACTGTTTTCTTTATGTTGAGTTTCCATTAATATTGAAGACTGCAGTTCTGCCTGGGATATATATTTATAAAAAATTGCAAACAACTCCATCTCATATCTTTACTGTAACAAAAAATTCCATTTCATTATCTTTTATTCTGTAATTCTAAGTTTTGGAAAGAACCCAGCACTTTTTTTTTAAATTTCTGCAGTATAAAAAGAAACATCCCATTTAAATAATAACAGCATTCATTATTGTTCATCATTGTTGTTGTTAGGTGTTATTAGGTTGACTAAGACTCATAGTGACCCTCTGAGCAAAAAATGGAAAATGCCCTCTCCTGCACCATTCTGACAATCTATACCATACTTAAGATGACTGATGTAGTCATTGTGTCAATTTAACTCTTTGTGATTCTCTTGCTCTTGCTACAACAGGCTGACTACAGTTGTTGTTATTGTTTTTATTATTATCATCATCGTTGTGTGTCCCATTGAGTTGGAATCAATTCATAGTTCACTCACTAGGGGATTGTCAGAGTCTGTAAACTGCATGAGAGAGCTGGTGTATTCAAGCCTACATAAAGGTGTGGCCTTTATCAGCCCAACTCCTTTGGGACTACATTGTCAGAGATTCTTACTACTGTACTGTTGTTGTTACAGGTCATCTAATTAAAATTAATTCCTACATGACCCTTTAGTGGATTTTTAGAGTCTACCAATTGAGTTGGAGTAGATTGCCTATCTTTCTTTTGTTGAGCAAGTGGTCGATTCGAACTACTTGTCTTTGAGTTGGCAGCACAATTCTTAACTACTAAGCCACTAGGGTACTAAGCATTTAAAAATTTATGCATTATATAACATTTTTCTATAAACTTCAAAGAGACAAGTGGAAGTTTATCAGGTTAAATAGCGTATTCAACTTTAACTGGTCCTTAAATAAGTTACTCAGCATTAACCAGTTACTAAATAGCTTATAATTCCATGATCAAAACTACCTAGAGAAACATAAAGTAGAAAATAAATTTACTTAAACTTACAAAATGCAGAGCCTATGGAAAGTTGTCAGAGAAGAAAAATTAAAATATTTTCAAATAAAATGAGCAATAGAAAAGCGATAATAGTGCTCTGTCAAAGATAGCAAAAGAGGCCCTGAAAATCAAGGTAATCTTATTTAGCTCTGGTTCTTACAGACACAGAACACTTTAAAAAAAATTAGACCATACTATCAATTAGGAAACTCATTCACTCAATGGAATATTATGCAGCACTAAGAAATAATAAAAAAATACTATATGTAACTTGGCTGAGACTAAAAACATTATGATGAGTGAATATATCAGTCACATGAAGGTAAATACTACATAAGACCTGTATTATGAATATAGGAGGATAAATGAGCAAGACAGTATGTAAATGTTCAGATAGGGAAAGAAAAAAGGAGGAAAGTTGGAAAAAAATCACTGAGATAGCAGAGGTTAGTGAAGGCTTCAGGCCTTTCATTCATAGAGTCACTATAAGTCATGCTCAACTCAAAGGCAATCAACAACAAAAACCATGGACTAGATCAGGCACACCTTAGTCATTAGACTTGTCATCATTACTCTTTAGCACTTTGGAGAGGTCCTTGCCAGCAGACTTCCCTAATGCAATTTGTCTTTTGACATTTCCATCTATCATGGTGCTGTCTTTGCTTTTTGATGCATGGCTTTGAGGGGGGAAAAATTAACTTGTGATGGGAAAGTCTGCCGTTAGGGACCTTTCCAAAGTACTGAAAAGCAATGGTGTCACTCTGGAGACTAAGGTGTGCCGGATACAGGTGATGGTCTTTGCAATCACTTGTTATGTGTCAGAGAGTTGAACAATGACTAGGGAGGATAGAAGGAGAATTGATGCCTTTGAACTGTAGTGCTGGAGAAGAGTATCGAGGGAGCCATGAACTGCTAAGGAAACAAACATGTTCATCCTGGAGAGGGTTAAACTGGGCTGCTCCTTGGAGGCAAGGATTCTATGGCTTTGTCTCACATTCTTTGGAAATGTTGTAAGGAGAGACTGGTCCTTGGAGAAGGACATCATGCTTGGGAGGGTGGAGGAACAGCGCAGGAGGGGACGGCCCTTTATGAGGTGGATTGAGTCAGTGACTGGTGTAATCAGGGTGGGTGTTGGAGATAGTGAGATTAGCACAGAACAGAGCAAAGTTTAGGCCTGTTGTACATAGGGTTGCTATGAGTTGCAAGCGACTCAATGGCACATAACAACAACAATAACAGTAGTTCCACAATAAAACCTTATTCTCATCTTATTCAAACCTTATGGATGCTTATCAAAGTCTGATTCATGTTGTTGTTATGTGCTGTTGAGTTGACTGCAATTGATAGTGTCCCTGTGAACAGACTTTGAAACTTACTCTATCCAGCAAAGCTTCACCATCTCTGACATACCTGCCTCCATTGTCATAGGCAATATGTCAATTCATCTCACCAAGTGTCTTTTGCTCTTGCACTGAAATTCTACCTTTCCAAACATGATGGCATTCTCCAAAGACTACCCCCACCTTACATGCCCAAAGTATGTGAGAAGAAGCCACTAAAAATTTCTCAGTAGATAAATTGATAAACAAACCATAAAATAAAATTTTTATTAAGCTCTAAAAAGAAATAACTTATCAAGTCATTAAAATAAATGAAGGAAAAAATAAGCACGTTTTGCTAAATGAAAATACAAAACCTGTCTTAGAAAGCTATATATGATTCAACCATATGACATTCTTACAAGGGAAGACGTTGTTGTTGTTGTTGTTGTTGTTGTTGTTGTTGTTAGATGCCACCATTTTGGTTCCAACTCATTGTGACTGTAAGAACTGCAGGATGAAACATCACCCAATCCTGGGTTTTCTTCACAAAATCTGTGTATTTAAGTTCTATTATGTGCCACTGGGTCAATTTATCCCATTGAGTCTTCCTAGTTTACTCTCACTTTCTCCTTTATAAAGCACGATATCTTTTCCCAGTGACCAGCCCTTCTGAAAACATGCAAAAAGTATGTGAGATAACGATTCACCGTCTTTGCTTTTAAGAACGTTTTAATTGCACATGTTCCAAGACAAATTTGTCTTAAAAACTACAGAAAATGATAAAAATATATAGAATGTAGTTGGCAGAGATTCAAGAGGAGGAGGACAGATGAATACATGAAACACAGTGGATTTTAAAGACAGTAAAATTATTCTGTATGATACTATACTTGTGAGTACATGTTATGATTTTTCAAAACATATAGGACTGTCTGAAGCAAAAATAATGAAATTCAGCATAAACTACAGAGTATAGTTAATAATAATAGTAATAATAATATATTTGTTTTGACTAATCAATTGTACAAATGTACCACACAGTGAAAGATAATAAGAGAATAATAAATAACAATAATAATAGAAACTGTTATAGGTTGATTGATAAAAGGATATGTGCAACTATTTTCTGCACCACTTTGTAAATGTAAATATTTTAAAAGTGAAAATACATTTTAAAATCTCTCTCTTTCTCAGAGAGAGACAGAGTAAAAGAGTGAGAGAAAGAAGGAAAAAGATTGTGGTTATAATAATACAATTGTTTTTCTTCAACAATCAGTCTAAGTGTAAAATTTTCTGCATATACATTGATTGCCTCTTTCTCTACAAGCAGAGGAAGCAACATAGAAACTTTAGGGTAGCTTCTTTGATCAGGACATTCCCTGCTAACATACACTGTGCGACAGGACGCAAGAAATGAAGATGCCCTGGTTTGACTGCTCACACTTCACACTCACTACGTATTTAGAAACATTGAAGTCATCTCCTAGTCTGCTTCACCAAGAGCATCAACAGCAAGTACAATGGTCCTGATAAATTCAGTGATAATTTGAAAGATGTGTCAAAAGCACATTTTGCTGAAATGGAAATACCAATAAAACTGGGAACTCAGAATGAGTTCATTATCTTCCTCACCAAGTTTGCAGAGAAATTGCCTCTCATTAGCTCATATCCCCTGGTGGGTTTGGGCTATTTTTACAATCTGGGTTTGAACAGAGTGTCTAGGACTACCTGCCAAGGAGAAGCAGGCGCTTTCTTCAAGGGGCTTGCTCATCACATGATGTAATGGCACATCTGTTTGGAACGTCTAAGCTGAGATAGCAGATGCTTTTGCAGACTGAATGTTTGGAGAAACAAAAACAAAAATAAAGAGAAAGCTCCTCTTAAAACAATCCCTCTCGGCGCAGATTTACAGGATGCTGCCAAAGCCTTGCAGAGGGCTGTCTGCACATCCCAAACTTGATGGGGCAGTGCTGATGCATCACAGATCTCCTTGGCTAGAAGGAAGGATTAGTTGAAAATAACTTTTATTTCTTTAAAATACAGCAGATTCCTAAGAACACTAGAACATTCAAAGTTACATTCTCAACTGGTCTAAATGCTGGAAATAGCAAAACTTATCTTGTGTCTCTGTTGAACACAAACTTTTTTTAAAATCTTAGTTAATGTTGAAAACTACCAGATATTTTTCTACCTCTAGTGTTAACTAACTTAATTCTGGATAGATCTTTTTCTTTATCTTCATCAATTTTGTACTAAAAAAAAATCTAATTATAAGTAGTTTTTAATCTGTTTTTCATAGTTTATGTCTATCCAACTAACTATCCATTTGTCTACTAATCCTTTCATTCATTACAATGGTTACACAGTAAACTGAGTATTTAAACCTACTTTTACTTCTTTGCTCCATTAACACAGACAAGGTATTTTAAAGTAAAGTATTTAATAAGTTTGTGAATTTTTAAATTGCGATTTAAGGAAAGATTTATTTTTCATTGGTGGACTGTTCTTTGGTAAGGAAAATGCTCAATAAATTAATTGAAATGGTGGCTTCAAAAAAGAATTTTAACATAGCAATGGTTATGAGAATGATACAGGACCAAGTAATGTTTTGTTCAGCTGTATATAATATCACTACTTAACAACAACCTAAACCAATCTACCAAAAGAAAATAGTAAGAGTGAAATAATTCTCTGCCAGATAAATATAGCTTATTTGTGCATAGGGCAACCTTGCAATTCCATTTACTTTAAGAACCCTTACTTAATCCTCTTATCCTGATACTTTGTTTACTTTCCCATTTGTCCTTTATTTTGTATATTTAACAAAGCAATAATTCTCAGTAAAATAAGTTGACCTCTGGTAACTCACAATTTTAATTTGAGTTTCTTCTATGGTTTCAATCAATTGCATGTGAAATAAGTATATGGTGTGTAGTGTTGCTTTCTATGTCTCTTTCTCACTGCAGTCAAGTTAGGATTTTGAGGCTGTGAATCACAAGGGAGGATACTGCTCATCTTTCTTAATAACTCAGAGTCACTGGTAGATTTGACATTTCAGAGAAGTGTAGCTATTGGGTTAGCAGGCCATTCTATAGAATCAACCACATGCAATTAGTATGTTAAATAATACAGAATCACTGTCACTTAGTAGATTCTGACTTATAATAACATTCCATTGTGTTTCTAAGGTTATACATAATTATAAGAGAAGGTTGGTCATCTGTCTCCCTCCAAGAAAGTGGGGATTCCAGCTGCTGATTTTTCTGCTAGTTGATAACAAAGCTCCTGTAAACTAACCAGTAACAATAAAATGAAAACTAGTCTCTTTTCCTACCTTTATTCTTTATTGATGAAAGATTGTAAAATGTACCTTTTATTTGTCATGCAGATTGCTTTAAGATAAAATACAATAGACTTGGTTACACATATCTAAGGATAGAAAACTTCTGTGGATCACTGAATGTGATGGGAAGAATGATGTCTTACGATGTGCTACTGTGTTAGAAATTTTAAAACTATGGAAGAAAATCAAAATTATAATTTGAGCATGTAAGAAATAAGTGAGATATTGGTATGCTGTATAGTTTAGAAAGATTAGTAAGGGTAATTTTGCTATCACATTTAATTAACTTTTATATAGTATAGGCCTGGTGGTTTCTGTAACAACTTATGGTCTGGTAGCTCTGATAGCTTACTAGAAAGGAATTGCACTGTCAACCCAAAAGCATGTGATTTGAATCTACCATATAAGCAATCATCATCCATGCAGTTAATTTAGAGCCTCTGAAAACATTCTTCAGGGTCAGCTATGAGCTAGTTCCAATTCAATAGCACTTAACAACAGCAACAACATAGTGTAGAACTATAATCATACATGCATTCTAATACTGTACAATGTTTTTTATGTTATAATAGCCTTTAATTCTAATATGCTACATAGTAAATATTTCATAAAAGAAACATAAGAATTGCATTTCATGGTATTTCAAAGCTAATGATGATTTGCCTTCCCTCTGGGTCCTAATTGATTTAAACAAGAGGCTTGCAGCCCACAACTGATTGCTAATTCAATCAAAATGGCCAATCAGCTTAATTAAATAACTTGAGTTATGCAGATGACACAACTTGCTTGCTGAAAGTCAGGGGAACTTGAAGCACTTGTTTCAGAAGATCAAGAACTGTAGCCTTCAATATGGATTGTGTTTCAATGTTAATAAGCAACATCATTGTGGATGGAGAAGAGATTAAAACTGTCTACTACTTCATCTTACTTGGATCTGCAATTAAAACCGTTGGTACTAGCAGTCTGGAAATCAGGAGATGTGTTCCACTGAAAACAACTCTTCAGTGAGGGACTTCTTCAAATTATTGAGAAGTAGTTATGTCAGTTTGAGGACCAAAGTGCATCTAATTCAAGCCATACTCTTTCTGATCAATTCCTATGCGTATGAGAGCTGGATAATGAATAGGGATGACAGAAAACTTGATGCCTTTCAGTTGTATTGTTGGAGAAGAGCACTAAACATTTCATGGGCTGCCAAAAGAACAAATAAATATATCTTGGAGAGGCTGCTGCCAGAGTGCTCTTTGGAGGCAAGATTGATGAGGCTTTTTCTCACATACTTCTGGCATGTTGCTAGGAGGGACTATTCCTTGGAGTAGAACATGATGCTTGTAAGGGTGAAGGGTTGGTGAAGGAGAACAAAACCCTCAACCAAGTGATTGGCATAATGATTGCTGCAATGGGTTCTAGTGTTTTGGAAAGTGTGAGGATGGCACAGGATAGGAAGGTGTTCAGATCCACTGCTCATAGGGTAACTATGAATTATACTTGACTCAATGGCACTTAACAATATTAACAATGACTTGAAAAACTTGCACAAAATATTTGTTATCATTATTCAAACAATTAAAAATATTTTTCATGATCATGATCTTTAAAAATCAGATCACCAAGTCTTTCTTTGCCCCCCCCCCCAAAAAAAAAGCATTGCCAGATGGGTTCAAACTATAAACTTTCCAGCACTTAACTGTTTGTTATGTGATTCCTTAACCCCAAGATTCCTTAACAAACAGATTTTTGTTGACTATGATTTATAGCGACCCTACGAACAACAGATCTGAACGCTCTGCTATCTTTTTCATCTCGAATATACTTGGGTTCACAGTTACAGTTACTGTGTCAATCCATTTCCTCTCGCATGCATACTCTCCCTTTTATCAAGTATAATGTCTTTTTTCAAGTACTGGCTCCTGTTAACAACATGCCCAAAGGGCGTGAGATAAAATATCATCATTCTGCTTCTTAGGAGTGCCTTGGTTGTACCTACTACAAGACACATTTATTTGTTTTTCCTTTGGCAATCCACTGGAATTTCAGTGTTTTTCCCTAATACCACAACTCAAAGGGATCACTTTTTATGTATCATTATTTATTGTAAAACTGCTTTAAAGGAAACCATTTTGTTGTTTGTTTTCCTGTAATTTGGGTGGAGGCTTCTAGAGCGAATTGTGTTACCATTTAATAATTCATATACTTTTTTTAAAATCCAAAATGAGTTTAATTGCATTTCATGCAGTTTGAAATCTATGCAGCAAAGGAGACTAGCACATTTTATTTAATGAATTTTAAAAATAGAGGTATAAAATAGGAGGGAGGGAGGGAGGGAGAAATGGACAAATGCACAAAGTTCTAGTCTCCTTGGGTCCCCTGGAGTGGATGGTTGAAACCAGCACTCTCCATGGCAAATAAGTTTATCTTTTAAATTTAAAGAATATTTCCAATTTTTTCTGAAGCAAATATGCAGAGCTCTGGGGCAAGAACATGGGATGAACAGAGAACCACTAGTGAAAAAGCAGATACATACCTTTTAACATGTGACTAAAAGTTGTTTTAGCATACAAACATTAGTTGACATGGAGTTGGTTTGACTCAGAACCATACAGGTTTGAAAAGAGCTATTACATGAGGTTTCTAGGACTATAAGTCAATATGGAAACTGACTGACATATCTTTCTCCCATTTTTTGAAATGTCTGATGTGTTCAAATCATTTACTGTTTTGTTAGCAAATGTTGTTATACTATATTGTGGGTTAGGAAGCTAAGTCAATAGTTCAAATCTACCAGGTACTTCTCCGTTGAAAGATAAGGCAATGACTTTGCATAAGTATCTATGGCCTTGGAAACATGATGAAGATCACCACAGTCAGGATCAACATGAAGGCAAGGTGATGGATTATAATCAGAATGGTTATGTACTCAGTTACAAATCAATGGCTTGATGATTTGAATCTACCCATCACACTATTGGAGAAAAGATATGGCAAAACACTCCTATAATTATTATAG
>NW_006399808.1:15172944-15178126 GCF_000299155.1 Elephantulus edwardii | reverse complement strand
TGAAACTAAATTTCTCCTTTGAGGCTAGAATTTTGAAGCTCTGTCTCACATTCTTTGGGCAAGTATCCAGGAGAGACTGGTTCTTGGAGAAGGATATAATGTTCGGAGGGACAGCACAGGAGAAGGCCCCAGATGAGATGGATTGATACAGTGACTGGGGCAACGGCAGTAGGTGTATCAAAATCAGTGAGATGGCTCCGGACAGGGCAGGCTTCAAAGCGGCTGGATCGCAGGTGACTGTATGGCACATAACAACAACAAACAACAGTGGATAAGGATTTTAACAGGATATGTAGAACTCTGTGACCATAATTTTTACTTAGAACAGGAGCTCATTTTTAAGTTTAATTTTACTCATTTTTTGTGTAATAGAATTTTCATTTTGTTTTGTTTTTCTTTTTGCTTTCTTTCACTTACTCATTCTCTGTTTTCATGTGTATGAGTATATATAGAGCAAAATCAATGCAATAACTCAAATTGTAGTCTTCATTAATAAAAGAAATTTCTAATTTAATATCTATAAACCATAATGGTGCTTCCAACAGAATATCAGATAAAAATATTCCAAAAATAATTACTTCTCTTCAAAACAGAAAATAAAAGTTTCAGTGTCACTCTGTCACTGTTTTATGTCATTATGTTGAGTTTTAAAAACTTTGGGCATGCTGTTATGAGGAGACTGTCCTGGGAAAAAGACATTTGACTTGTAAAAGTGAAGGAACAGTGAAAGAGAGGAAAACCCACAACACAAGGAATTGACACAGTGACTGTTGAAATAAACTCCAGTACATTAGAGATGATGAGGATGGCACATAATAGGGCAAGGTTCAGACCCATTGGTCATAGGTTTGCTATAAGTTATAGCCAACTCAATGGCACCTAGTAACAGCAACAACTTGTGGGATAGCGGGTATCCTATCGGTATATAAATCAAAAGTTCAGAGGTTTGACTTCACCGGCTACTCCATGGGGAAAAGATGAACAGAATCCTATTAAGGTTTTTCAGCTTCAGAGACCTGATGGAAGATCACTCACTGACTCTGAATAGACTTAATGCCTTTGAGATTTTTTTTGGAAGAGTTTAATGATTTTTTAGGCATATATTTAAAAGAGACAAATGAATATAATAAACCCCTTCCTAAAAAGATTTGTAAAACATATAGCTTGCTCCAGAAAGTCAAGGAATGCTGCCCTCAATATGGTTTGAAGCTCAAAATAAAAAAGAACAAAGACTCTCATGATGGGGCCTACTGGCAGAATCATGGTAGATGGTAAAGAGATTGAGATTGTTAACAGCTTTAATTTGCTTGGCTCTACAATCAACACTCTTGGTACTAGCAGCCAGGAAATTAAAAGATGAATTACATTGGGAAAGTCTGCTATCAGTGACCTCTGCAAAGAACTGAAGAGCAACAATGTCAGTCTGGAGACTAAGGTGCACCTGATTCAGGCCTTAGTCTCTGCAATTACTTAGTGTACATAAAAAAGCTGGACAGTGACTAGGGATAATAGAAACCTTTGAGCTGTGTTGCTGGAGGAGTATTGAATATACCATGGTCTGCAAGGAAAACAAACAGGTTTGTCCAAGAGAGGGTGAGACTAGGCTGTTCTTTGGAGGCAAAGATTCTGAAGCTTCTTCTGACATACTTCAGACATGTTGCAAGGAGAGATCAGTCCTTGGAGGGGGACGTCAAGCTGGGAGGGTGGAGGGACAGCACAGAAGAGGAAGACCATCAGTGAGATGGATCGATCCGGTGACTGGGGTAATGAAGGTACGTGTATCAGAGAAAATAAGATTGACACAGGATAGAGCAAGATTTAAAGCTGTTGTACATATAGGATCACTATGAGTTGCAGGCGACTCCATCACACATAATAACAACAATAACAATATTGTGAAAGAAGAGGATAACTGAATAAGATATGTATAAATGGTCAAAGAGGAAGGAGAAGGGGAGAGACGGAAGACAGAAAGAGGAGGAGGAAATAATCACTAGGAAAACAGCAGTTAGTGGGCAGAGAGAATTGAAGGAATAGGAAAAAAAGTAGATGGGGACTGGAATAGATGGTGATAATAGGCATAGACTGATAGTAAATAATTCTATAAAATACAATGTGTATGCATGATTTTATAAAATATAATGTACATGACCGATGTATATGATGATAGGATGCAAACCAATTGAAATCTACAGCAAGCATTACTTTTAAAAGCAAAACCTGCAAACATTCTAAATGTCCAATAAGAGTGAGTTATGAAAGGTAAAATGGCATATTATTAAAAAATCCATTCAGCAATAAAAAAAATTGATCTAGGTAATATGAATGGCTATCACTACATAATCCTGAGTCAAAGAAGCTAAATCTAAAAGACTAAACAACTGCGGACATATGGTTATGAAGTCAAGAACAAACAATATTTAATCTATATTGATTAAAACTATAATTATGACTGTCTATGTTGGGGGGGTGGGGAGAAGTTGACAAAAGGGACCAGGGATAATGGATTGTTTTGTGTTTTGTCATGGAGAAATGTCCTTGTAACCTAATTATTTGTCAAATGTTACTGAACTATAAAATTAATATTTGCCTATTTTCCTATTTATATTTTCCTATGTTTTTCTCATAATAAGAAAAAAATAAATGCTCAATATATGTCTGTTGTTATGTTAAAGCAAATATATTTTTGTATAATTATATTTACTTTTTTAGGTAAAAATATAGTCCAAATGTCAATAATATTATTAAAAGAAAGACTAAGAAAATTTTTAAAATAGGTATCTATGGCCTAGAATAACTATTCTTCAAACGTTACTTTTCAAATAATCATATTGTCAATAAACGTGTATTTTTTTTAAAATGTTGATTTAGTGTGCAAAGCCAGTCTTAGGGAACTCTGGTGTGTTAGTCCATAGGGAGCTGTGATCCTTATTCTAAGGTATCATTTCTTTGGTGATTTAAATCTACCAGCAGATCCCCTAGAGAAAGAAAGACAATATCCACTATGTTATTTATAGCTTCCCAAAAACTCTGCGGGAGAGTCGGTTCCAACCTGACGACAATAAAATGAATGTAATTTGTAAGCAAGGGAATGGGAGCACTGGTGGTTTAGTTGCAAGAAGCTGAGTTGCAAACCTGAAGGCACAGGGTTCTAATCCACCAGCTGGTTCACGAGAGATGAATAGGCAATCTCCTCCATGCAATTAACTGCCTCTGAAAACCCTGTGGATGGTCAGCTATGGGTCAGTTCTGACTCTATGTCTCTATGTATACAACAACAATTTTTAAGCATAGATAGATTTTGCTCTTATTGTTGCTGATTGTTGAGGAATAGAGTATGATTCATACGAACAAAAGGCCCAAAGCCTTTCTATAAGTATGATCATTTATCAAAGTTCATAGAGTTTCCAGAAGCATGCTGTTTAGGAATTAAATGCCATTCCTGCTTCCAAAATATATAGATAGGTGTGGTTTACTATAAAATACTTAAAATATTATAAATTTATTAAGAGCAACAATATTTGAAAATATCTTAATAATATGGCTCATTTTGATGATCATCATGATGGTTGATGAAGAGATTGAGAGTGTTGACAGCTTCAGTTTGCTTGGCTCTACAATCAACACTCTTGGTACCAGCACCCAGGAATATAAAATATGAATTGTAATAAGAAGGTCTGTTATCAGAGACCTCTTCAAGGTACTAAGGAGCAACGATGCCAGTCTGGAGACTAAGGTGGGCCTGATTCAGGCTATGTTCTTTATAATTAGTTGCTATGCATCAGAGAGCTGGATAATGACTAGTGATGATAGAAGGAGAGTTTATGCCTTTGAGCTTTCGTGCTAGAGAAGAGCACTGAGTATATCATGGACTGCTAGGATAACAAATAAGTTTGTACTTGAGATGGTGAAGCCAGGCCGCTCTTTGGAGGCAAGAATTCTAAAGCTCCGTCTGACAGGCTTTGGACATGTTGCAAGGTGGGATAAGTCCTTGCAGAGGGACAATCATGCTTGGGAGAGTGGAAGGATGGTGCAAGAGAGGAAGACCCTCGAGATGGATTGATTCTGTCACTGGGGTAATGGGGATTGGCATGTCAGAGACAGTAACATTGGCAAGGGATAGAACAGGCCTTAGGGCTATTGTACAAAGGGTTGCTTTGAGTCGAAAGCAACTTGACAGCACATAACAACAACAATATATCATTTTCAGGTATTTATATATCTTTTTTTTTAATCTCAAAGATGCCTAGGTTTTGACAATAAATAGCAGTTAGTTTACTTTTTAAATTATCGTTTGTTTTGCTAATGCTATTTTCTGTAAAGAATGCTACATATATTTCACTTAAATAAAATTAGACTCTGAGAAAACAATTTTTCAAAGACTGCCATAATCTGCAACGTATTTGCTACCAGCTGGTGTGAGGCTGGGAAAATGATCTATAAGTAATTAAATTTTATTCTGAAATGTATTTCTACTGACAAATGATTCTTGTGTTTTCTTTAGAATGAATTATTAACTAATTTAGCAAGTGTTTATTCACGAACTTCTATCAGTCTCAGAGTTAGAAAGATATATAAGAAATTACTATTTCCTAAGAAAAGCTGAAAATCTAATAAATTATAAGACTGACATGCTGCTTATTGCACTAAGAAGGCAACTTGAAAATCTAATAGAGGAGAAAAAAAATGATAAACTACTACATAAACTGAATACATGTAGAAGGGTCTGGCTAGTCTTTGTAGCAAAAGACAATTGGAGAAAGAAGTTATAACAAAATTATATAATTTACATTCTTTATTATTTTTTACTTGTTTGGGGTTTTATCCTACAGTAAAATAGAGCGTACGAATTGAAGACTATGTTAACTATGTATGTATGCTTTAAAATAACTATATTTGCCAATCAAATTGCTAACAAACTTGAGAAATACAGCATCTTAAAAGAATTTCAGATGTTTCCAGAATTCATACATATTACAAGAACATCTTCAGTCAGATTTTTCAGTCTGATCAGCTTTTGGATACAAGAGATTAAGGTATATTTACATGCTATCATTTGTACCTTGCCACTTACACCTGGACAATGAGTGAACAAGTTCACCTGAACTTAATAGTTACTTATTAGGTCCTCCTCATGACATAGCTTTATTTGGAGGTTTTGGTTTGGTGGGGTTTTTTTTTT
>NW_006399808.1:15160846-15165439 GCF_000299155.1 Elephantulus edwardii | reverse complement strand
CCCTCGCTGATTGGTACATTTTAAAAACCATCTATTTAAAAATTTACAGGATTAAAATATAAAAAGTACAGAACTTATTTTAAGCCCATGTCCACCTTGCTAAGTGACAATTGAGCTATAATTCACTACCCTGGACTATTTCTGGTATTTAGATACCCAGGCACTGTCCCTGGTTTTCTGTGGAACAACAAAGGGTAAATTGATCTGCTTTAGAATAGCCAAAGAAACAACTTACTAGTATTCTCTGATTTCAGGCAAGATTTATCTGACATCAGCAAAAATATCCTTCCTTCCAACAGTGTCTTCTGGGTCAAACTTTAATTTTTAGCAGTTCCCCATTGATGTACTGCTCCAAGAGTTTTAAACAATCTTAGCAAGAAATTTTGTGCGATACTTTTGATATTGTTTAATAATTTTTACATTCTATTGGATCATTTCTTTGGACTGTGTTCTCCTTTGGAATGGACATAAATATTGATCTTGTCCAGTTACTCAGCCAGCTAGCTAGCTGTTTTACAAATTTCTACCCGTAGATGAGTAGCTCATCTGGATTGCATATGTTTCTTGAAATACTGCCTTTGTTTTATAGATTATGTAAAGGCATTTTACCATGCTGATCATAATAAATTATATAGATAACATTGAAAAGAATGGGAACTCCATAACACTTCATCGTACTCATGAGACATCTGTACTTAGATCTAGAAGCAAACTTTCGAACAGAACAAAGGGATACTAATGGTTTTAATAACAGAAAAAATGAGTGTCAGCATTATATCCAATCATCATTCCTAATTAATTGATATTCTAAGTAAATAATTCAAGAAGATATACTATGTGGGGAAAAGAAGGGACATCAGAAATGGAGGTAATCTCCAAGCTGTGATATGCAAATGACACATTCTTGCTCAGTTTAAGAGAAGAAAATTTGAAATTCAACTACTATAGCATTCATAAATGATTAAGCATCAATATGAAGGGAAAAATATCCACTCCAAAGCTCAGCCAATGTACAATATCAGTCAAATGGAGACAAGGTTGAGGTTGGAAAGAATTTTTTTATATACATAATTAACAACATTGGGTTGTTGTTGTTATATAGTTATATATCCACTCAAGTGTGACTAATTTTCATCCTATAAACAATAGCCCTGAATCCTGCTCTAACCTGGGCCAGTATTACTGTGTCCAGCACACTTAAACAGATTAACCCAGTTACTGTGTAAATTCATATCATCCAGGTTCTTCCTCTCCTGTGTTGACCCTCTACCCTTCCAAGCATGATGCCTTTTCAAGGACTGATCCCTCCTGGCAACATTACCACATTATGTGAGATGAAACTTCAAAACCCTTCTCTCCATGGAGCAACCTTATCTGAATCTCAGTAGAACAGATCTGTTTATTCTATGGGCAGACCAAGATATGCTCAATATGTTTCTCCAGCACAACAACTCAAAGGTATCCATTCTTCTTCTGCCATACTTAGTCATGTTCAAGCTCTCCAATGCATAGCAAGTAATTGAGAAGACTGCCCTGGGTTAGGCACACCTTGGTCTCTAGGCTGACATCATTGCTCTTTAGCACACTGGAAAGGTCCCTGACAACAGATTTTCCCAAGGCAACTTAATTTTTTATTTCATGCCAAGAGTGCTTAGTGTGGATGTGAGCAAGATATTCTTGTTGTTACGTGCCATCAAGTTGACTATGACTCCTAGTAACACTATACCAAATAGGTCTAAACGGTCTCCGACAAACGCACCCTCATTACCACAGCTACTGTGTCAATCTAAGTTAACTTGGGCCTTCTTCTCCTGTGCTGTCCATTCACTCTTCCAAGCATGACGTCCTTCTCCAGAGACTGCTCCCTCTTGGCAACTAGTTCAAATTATGTGAAATGGAGCTTCGAAATACTTGTCTTCAAATAACAGCTTGGTTTCACCCTCTCGAGGTTAGATCTGTTAGTTCTTTTGGCAGTCCATGGTATGTTCAACATACACTGCTCTAGCACAACAATTCAAAGACATAAGTTCTTTTTCT
This sequence comes from Elephantulus edwardii, assembly GCF_000299155.1. Taxonomy (NCBI): domain Eukaryota; kingdom Metazoa; phylum Chordata; class Mammalia; order Macroscelidea; family Macroscelididae; genus Elephantulus; species Elephantulus edwardii. The sequence goes on along the minus strand of NW_006399808.1, from coordinate 15,163,402 downwards.
GCCATCTTCGCTCGCTCATTGTCCAACTCTCTGATGCATATAAATAATTATATGCTTTTGGTTTCCTTACAGCTGATGCCAAGAAAGAGTATTGTTTAAAGGACCAGAAAAGCTGAAATTGTTAATAATCTTAGTTTCTTCCCCAATTATTGTGGTGCTGCCAATTGGCTCAGTGGTGATAATATTTTTTTGTGTGTGTGGAATTTCAATACATGTTGAAGATTACAGCCCATGACCTTCTGCAGCAAACACTTCAGGTTCTCCTTAGTTTCAGCATGCAAGGTTGTGTCATCTGCATAATGCAGGTTGTTGATGAATCTTCCTCCGATCCTGATGTCACACCTACTCCTCATGAAGTCTAGCCACCCAAATGATCTTTTCTGCACATTAACTGAAAACCAGTGGGCGTGGTTACAGGACATATCCTGACATACTCTTTTCATGATTTTGAACCATACAGTGTTTCCTTGCTCTGTTCTGACAACTGCTTCCTGGTTTGCAAGTTTCACATGAGCACTATCAAGTATTCTGGGATTTTAATTATTCTCAAAGTCAGCTATACTTGATGTGATCCATAGCCAAAAGCCTTTGCTCAGTCAATGAAACACAGGCTGACATTCCTCTGGTACTCTCTGTTTTCAGACAAGATACATCTGATAGTAGCGCTGATTTCCCTAGTGCCATATCCTCTTCTAAATCTGGCTTGTATTTCTAGTAGTTTTCCCTTCGATATACATGACCTTCAGCAGGTTATGGCTCACTTGTGATACTAGTAATATGGTTCAGTAATTTCTGCACTTTATTGTATCACCTTTTTATGGAATATGAATTAATATGAATCTCTTCTAGTCAACTGGCTAGGCTTTTGTCCTCTAGAGTTCTTGGCACAGCCTGGTACACATGACCAGGGCCACATCTGTTGTTGAGATATGTCAATTGGTATGACATCAATTCCTGGGATCTTGTTTTTTTGTTTTTGTTTTTTTTTTTACCAATTCCTTCAGAGCAGCTTGAAATTCATCCTTCATCACCATTGCATCTTAAATATAAGTTGTTTCATGAAGTTCAGTTCTGTGGCAGCAAATTCTTTTTGGTACAGTGACTCTGCAGACTCTTTTACATCTTCTTTTGATGCATCCCAGGTCATTTAATATTCTGCCCATAGCATCCTTATGTATTGCAATCCAATGATTGAATTTGTTCTTCAATTCCCTCAGCTTAAAAAATACTGAGCAAGTTCAGCATTTTTAATTTTACAACTCCAGCTATTTCCATATTTCATTATAATAATTTGTTTTGTCTTCCTTAATCCCCTTTGAAATCTTCTGTTTAGCTCCTTCTTGGGGCCCTAGTGCAATATTCAGAGTCTTCCAACATCCGCTTTGATATTTCTTTTTCTTCTTTTGTCTTTATAACTTTAAGTATACATAGGCTCTGTAATCAACATCAGGAATAATGAAATCAAAAGATGAATTGCATTGGGAAAATGTGCTGTCAGGGACCTCTCCAGGATACTGAAAAGCAACGATGTCAGTCTAGAGACAAAGGTGTGCGTAATCCAGGCGTTGCTCTTATCAATTACTTATTATGCTTCAGAGAGCTGGACAGAAGAAGAATAGATGATTTCTAGATGTGGTGTTGGAGAAGAGTCTTGAATATATTATGAACTGCCAAGAAAATAAGTCAATCTGTCTTTGAGAGGGTGAAACCAAATCTCTCCTTGGAGGCTAGGATCTTGAAGCTCTATCTCACATACTTTGGCCATGTGGCCAGAAGAGACTGGACCTTGGAGAATGACATCATGCTCAGAAGGGTTGAGGGAGCACAGGAGAGGAAGACCCCTGATGAGATGGATTGATACAGTATCTGGGACAATGGAGGTTGGTATGTCGGAATTAGTGAGACTGGCTCAACATAGGAAGGAGTTCATAATCACTATATGTTATAGGTAACTCAACAGCAAATAACAACAAAAACATACTTTTATTGGTTCTTTTTATTTAAGCCTCTTGTTTAGAGTCAAGAGGACCTTGGGGAGGGCCTTTGTATTTAAAAGTTGGTTGTTATTATATTATGGAGGAACATTCTTGAAAGTGGTACAGCACTCCTCGATAGATAGATAGGTCAATGGATAGATAGATGATAGATGATAGATAGATAGTTGTTTTTGAGTGTTGTTGAGTTGTAAACGACCTATGAACGAAAGACCTGAACACTTGTGTAACTTTCATCATTTCTTCAAGTTCATAGTTTCTGGAGGGAAGCTATTTTGGAAGTAGATACCACTCCTGCTTCCAAGTTTGTTTTAATTGGGAAGCTCCACCAAACACTGTCCACCACAATTATCACATTTGATACATCAGTTTTACAGTGTTTAGCATAACAGTAAGTGTGAGTTACCTCTGTACAGCAAATGGGCAGACTAGTGCTATACCACTTAGAAGACTGAACAAAAGCAATTAAAACCAGGCCTGAGGGCTATAAATTAAAAACACCTACCCTCCTTTGGCTTGATAGCATAACTTTCTATCCACTAGGCCAACAGAGCTCTCTCAT
>NW_006399808.1:15135306-15160644 GCF_000299155.1 Elephantulus edwardii | reverse complement strand
AACCTGGGGTTGCCATGATGCTGAACCTTGTGCCACTGGGGTGTCAAATGCCAAATCGGTTATGCATGGTGGACAGTGTTTGAAGGAGTCCCCAGTTTAAGACAGATTTGGAATCAGGAGTGGTATCTACTTCCTAAGCAATATGCCTTTGGAAACTCTATGAACTTTGAGAAACAATGATATTTACAGAAAGGCTTCAGATCTTTTCTTCATAGGGTTGCTATGAGATGTGCTAGATTTGATGGCAATCAACAAAAATAGCAAAATATATATATATGCATATATGGTAAAATATTGTATACGTACAAACGCACACATGTATATATTGTTGTGTGCCATCAAGTTACAAATGACCCATAGCTGACTCTCCAGGGGTTTTTCAGAGGTAGTAAATCACACAGGAGGAGATTGTTTGTCCTTCTGTGGAGCAGCTGGTGATTTTGAACCATATGCATTTGGTTTTGCAGTACAGTTTCTTACCACTGTTGTTGTTGTTGTTAAGTGCTGTCTTAGCCCTAGGCCTCTGAAATATATATATTTGTATTAAGCACAGAGCACATTTTATAAATTCTAGGTGTACTACTATTTTATAGGGGGGAAAAACACCAGCTTTACTTGTATTAAAAGAGCAAATTAAATTAGGAGGAATATTGGCCATTTGAGAAATCTAAAGGTTATGCTAATAAAGTATGTACATTCTGCAATTAGTTTTGACATCACACAAGACATGTATTATTGATTTTCATTCAGATTAAAGCAAAATGTAAATATCAAAGCAGAATACACCAGCTGTTCAATCTCAGTTATGCATTAAGTTCAAGTAAAACGCATTACTTTTCAATGTCCTGTCAGAAAGGATTGTAATATGCAATGTCGTCAGATCATATCCTTGAATTTAAAACAAACGAAGCAACAAAAATATCCAAAACCAATAAACAAACAAAGAAACCAAAGCAACCTTCTGTCTAGTTACTACACAGACACATATTGTTGTTAGGTGCTGTCAAGTTGAGTACAATTCATAGCAACCCGATAACAACAGATCTGAGCCCTGTCCTATCCTGTGCTATACTCATTATTTCTAACAAACTTGAGCCCACTTAAGTAGTCGCTATGTTAATCTATCTGATAAAGAGTCTTCCTCTCTTTCACCATCTTACAACCTTTCCAAGTATCAAGTCTCTCTCAAAGGAATAGCCACTTCTAACAATGTATATGTCTAGAGAATAAAGTGGCCTGATTCCAACATGGCCTTCCCATTTGATTGGTATGCATCTGATAACTGGACTATAAATAAGGATTACAAAAGAATAGGAGATGCCTTTGAGTTGTAGTAATGGAGAAGAATATTGAACATACCACCAATCACCCAGAGAACAATCATGTTTATCCTGGAGATGGTGAAACCAGGTTGCTTTTTGGAAGCAAGAATTTGAAGCTTCATTTCACATATTTTCGACATTTTTCCAGGAGGGAAAAGACTTTGTGGAAGCACATCATGCTTGGAAGGGTGAGCACAGGAGAGGAAACCCATGAATGAGATAGATTAAATAGTGACTGTTGCAGTGGAGTCAAGAATGTCAGAGTCAGTGAGGTTGCCTCAGGATAGTGAAAGGTTCAGAACTGTCGTTCATAGGCTTACTATGAGTTGTGGTCAACTCTTAATAACAACATTGATGTCCAAAAGCATGAGAGATGAAGCTTAGTCACCTCTACCTCCAAGAAGCACTCTGGATGTGCTTTCTCTTAAGACATATCTGTTTGGTTTTTCAGTAGTTCATGAGATATTCAGTACTCTTCTCCAATATCACAGCTCAAAGGCATCAATTGTTCTTCTGTCATCTTTATTCACTGTCCAGTTCTCAGATGCATAGCAAGTGACTGAAAAAATAATGACTTGAATCAAGGGCACCTTTATCTTTAAATTGATATCATTGCTTCTCAATAAATTGAAGAGGATCCTGATTGCAAACTTTCGCTATGCATTATGTCTTATAATCTCCTGACACTGGTACAAAGGGTATTGTCTGTGAATCCAAGTCAGATGAAATAATTGAAACTTTCAGTCTTTTCTTCATCTATCATGATGTTACTTATTGGTCCAATTGTCTACCATGATGTTACTTATTCATCCAATTGCAAGTATTTTTATTTTCTTGATGTTGAGATTCAATCCATATTAAAGGTTGCAGTCTTTGACCTTCTTCAGCAAGTGCTTTAAATCCTCCTCACTTTCAACCAGCAAGATCGTTTCATCTGCATAAATTCAGGTTGTTGACGAGTCTTCCTCCAATCTTGTTGCTATATTCTTGTTCATAAAGTCAAAGTTCTTTAATTGTTTTTTCATCATACAGATTTAATGCTGTTAGGAGAAGTTATTCCTTGGAAAGGGACAGAATATTTGGAGAGGTGGAGAGTCAAGGAAAGAGAGCAAGACTCTCAATGAGATAGGTTGATAGAATGACTGCAGCCACAGACCCAAGTGTGCTTAGAATGAGGAGGATGGAACAAAATAGGACAAAGTTCATATCTGTTGTTCCTAGAGTTGCTTTGAGTTGTACTCTAGTCGACAGCACCTAAGAACAACAATTAATTGCCCAGAAGGAGACTGTTCACCTTTCACCCAAGGTGTTCCTGGTATATTTGAACCACAAGGGAGGTAGGCCTTTGGGTTAGTAGCGCAACTCCTTAGCAACCACACCACCAGAGCTCCCTTTATATTAAGTGTTCAGTATAGTATAGTATAAGTGTTTAGTATAGTATAGATAAATGTAGGAGAGAGAATTTAATCCTGCTGGCCATCTACCCACTCAGAAATTTATTTCTAAACTGTGTAATAATTTTTGTGACTTGGTACAAGAGATTCAAGGGAAGAGTAAGACTAGATAATGTTGTTGGTTTTGTTGCATGCTGGAGAGCAGGAATTGGCCTATAGTTGACCCTCCAGTGGGTTTTCGGAGGTAGTTATGGGCAAAGAAGGAGATCGTCCATCTCATGGAGCACCTGGCCTTGAACCACTTGACTTTGGGATTACAACACAGCTTCTTGCCACTAGGCCACTAAAGCTCTCTAATTTAAGAAAAATTTTTTAAAAAGACAAAAAACAAAAGCACAAAACACTACACACTCTTTTTTCTTTCTTTTGGAAAGTGTTCTTCTATTGTTCTGCTTTGCATTTTCCTCAAACACATTGGCTTAAGGTACATGTTACTTCTATTGTTTTTATAATATATGCAAATGGAGTTGCTAAGCAGTGATTAGAGCATATTTGACTGAGTTTTATAGAATCCAAAACAGCCTGATTTAGGGCACTTTCCAACAGCACAGGGAGCTTTGAAAGGATAGTCCATGAAAGTTGTGTTGTTATCCCAAAGTTACTGCCTCTCTGGTGGTGTGAATTCTCCAGTGACTCCATAGAAAAAGATGAGCAAAACACTTTCATTTGGTTTACAGATTCTGAAACTTTATTAGAGGGTCAGCTACTAATCAGTTACAAATTAACAACATTGCATTTGAGTTTTGTGATCCAGCAGCACATGCTTGTTACTCACCAGACTTCACTGGAAAACAGATCCTATTTCTTATTTCCTCATTAGCTTTTGATGCAACTTATTTTGAAGCTGCTGGTGCCAGGAGTGTTGATTGTGGAGCCAAGCAAACTAAAGCTGTTAACAATCTCAATCTCTTCACCATCTTTCATGATGCTGCCAATTGGCCCAGTCGTGAGAATCTTTGTGTTCTTGATATTGAGCTTCAATCCTTATTGAAGGCAGCAGTCCTTGACCTTCTGCAGCAGCAGCATGCAATTCAGATCCTCCTCAATTTCAGCAAGCAGGGTTGTGACATCTGCATAATGTTGATTGTTGATGAGTCTTCCTCCAATCCCGATGCCACATTTCTCCTCATAGAGCCCAGCCATCCAGTTAATCTGTTCTGAATATAGATTGAATAAGTATGGAGATAGGACACATCCCTGGCATACACCCTTCTCATTTATGAGCCATGCAGTGTTTCCATGCTTTGTACTGACGACTCCCTCCTGGTCCAAGTCTAGGTTTCTCATAAGCACGATCAAGTGTTCTGGGATTCCCTTTCTTCTTAGATTTAACCACAGAAAAGACAAATTGCATTGGGAAATTTTACTGTCAGAGACTTCTCAAAAATGCTAAAGAGAAACAATGTTAGTCTGTAGACTAAGATACTCCTGATACAGGTCCTGGTCTTTGTAATCACTTGCTATGCATCAGGGAACTGGCCAAAGACTAGGGATTATAGAAGGAGAATTGAGGCCTTTGAGCTTTGGTGTTGGACAAGATTTTTCAGTATACTATGGAATGCTAAGAGAACAAACAGGTTCGTCCTGGAGAGGGTGAAGCCAGGCTACTCCTTGGAGGCAAGAATTCTTAAGCTTCCTTTGACATACACTGGATATGTTTCAAGGAGGGTCCAGTCCTTGGAGAGAGACCTCATGCTTGGGAGGCTGGGCGGACAGCACAGTAGAGGAAGACTTTTAATGAGATGGATTGATTCAGTAACTGGGGTAATAGAGGTAGGTGTATCAGAGACAATAAGATTGACACAGGATAGAGAAGGGTTTAGGGCTGTTGTACATAGGGTTGCTATGAGTCGCAGGCGACTTGATGGCACATAACAACATCAACAATTTCGAAGCTGGGAAATTTTTTCTATTTCATGTTAATTCTAATTAAAATATATTTCTTTAGCCCTCTTGTCTATTTAAATATACTTTCTAACCTTTTACTACCTGAATCTGGAAAGGAAGCCAATAAAATATTAAATATGAGAAAGCTTGGAAGTAGAACACACTATAAATGCATGAAGTTAGGAGCTCAAAATGTGTGGACATAAAGGTTTTATATCTTTACATAAGATTTAAATGAAAAGCCTGTGGTAAAAACTTTAACTTTTAAAATGGACTATCATTTTTTAAGTAAGAAGAAAGGAATATTTTTTTTAAAGGAATATTTTCATATTAGGAAAAACAATGACAACAATACAAGAATAAATGCTATTTAAAATACATCTGATAATCACAGTTCATTCCCATGACTCCAGGGAATATTTGCAAGTATTTTTAAATATCATACAGTGCTTTTTAGGGGTATTTTTTGGGGTGATTTTTTTTAAAAAAGTAAAATAAAAAGACTGTGCTTGTATTTGTGTATAAAGTTAATAATATTTTGTTACAAAATTTCTTTACTAGTTTATATTGTATTGTAATGTCATTAAAAGGCTGTTACTGTGATTTAAACCATCAAGTCAACACCAAATAATCATAATCCTGTGTAGAACAGAACAAAACATTGGCTGCACTGTTACAGTCTGTCCAATAGCTGAGTCTCTTGCTGCAGTCACTATGCCAGTCCAGGTTATTGAGTGTCATCCTCTTTTTGACTAATCATCTACAATACCAAGCATGATATATTTCTTCAAGCACTGGCCTCTCTTGTTAACAAGTCCAAAGTATATGAGACAAAGTCTCACCAGCTGACTTTTAAGGAGCAATCCTGGAAGCACTTCTGTCAAGAAAGATTTGTTCATTCTCATAGTACACAACATATTTAATATTCTTCACCAATACCATAAGTGAATAGTATTAATATTAATTTGTTTACCTTATTCACTGAATAGCTTTCTCATCCATATGAGAAGGAAAATATCATTACTTGGATCACGTACAATTTTGTCCTCCAAATAACATCTTGTAAGCAAAATAATGTCAATTACCTCATGCAAATATGTTTTCCTCTTATTTTTGCCCTGTTTATAAATGAAGCACTAATAACAAGACTCAGACTCAATGCCATGGAGTTGAAATCAATGCGTAGTTGACTTAGCAGATTATTTCTGAAGCTGTAAAGATTGTTCATCTTTATCCCCTCGAACTGCTGGTGAATTTGAACTTCTAGAAAGGTGTGGTGGTGGGTTTTGATTCCCTACAGACACCATCACCATGGCTTCCTCCCATATCAAGAACAGAAAATAAAAGAAAGCAATAACTCAGAAAGTTTTAGATAACAAAAACATTTCAAGATATTGAAATGGAATGTGTTCACACATTTACATTGAACTTAATAGTGATAAATGAAAAAGAAAAGACAATAAGAAAGTGGATACTGTATCAACTGACTTGTCTCTTTGTACAAAATTTATAGTTTAGTACATAAACCATAGTTTTCTCAGAAGTATGTGCTACATTAGAATATATTTGTAAATATGTATATAGGCAGTTAGATCTAGATATTGGTGGTGGTGGTGCTGTGTGTGGTCGAGTCAGAACTGACTTATAGCTTATCCTTAAGCAGGTTTTCAGAAATAGTAAATCAAAGGAGAAGAGATTAGTCATCCTTCTCCTCAGGAGCAGCCAGTGGATTCAATCCAAGAGCCTTTGCATAGATTCTTACCACTAAACCAGCATAGATTCTTACCACTAAACCACCCAAGCACCCTAGATGTGTTGCTGTTTTAGTTAGGTGTCATCCAGTCCCCTGTGATTCATAGTGACCCGATGCACAATAGCTCTCAGCTCTATCCTATCCTGAGCCAGTCTCACTGTCTCCAACACACTTTCCCCTATTCCCCTAGTTACTCTGTCAATTCATCTCATCCAGGGTTTTCCTCTCTTGTGTTGTCTCTTCACCCTTTCAACTATGATGTCCTTCTACAGGGACTAGTCCCTCCTGGAAATATGCCCAAAATTTGTAAGACAGAGCTTCAAAATCCTTTGCTTTAGAGAGCAAGTTGGTTTCACGCTCTCCAGAACAGACCGATTTGTTCTCTTGGTAGTCCATGGTACGTTCAATATTCTTCTCCAGCACCACAACTCACCCCTACACATAAATGTAGACATAATTATACATAAACTTCAAAATAGATTCTTGAATAAGTCTATTGACAATAAAAAAGAGCACTAGTCACACCTTCTAGTAATTATTCAAGTTTCATATAATTTTCCCAAATAGTCTAAAAATTACTAAAGAAGAATGGTCCTGCCAGCAATATAAAACCAAAATAATACATGTGTCAAATTATAAATGAAGGTCTGTCCATGGAGATGCATACAAAATATGTCTTTTAAAAGCACTTTATATGCTTTAGCACACTATATGAATGGCAGCCATTATTTTTAATTGTGATATGGAAAGATACTAGAAATTAATGTTTCTAATGATCTTTTATAGCTAATGTTAGTTGAATCTTGGCTGAAAGTACAAAGTGCCAGAGAAATGTCTACATGTTCTGTGTTTCATTGAGTATACAAAGGCATTTGACTGTGTGAATCACAACAAACTGTACATAGCTCTAATAAGAATGGGAATCCCAGAACCTTTGACTGTGTTTATGTGACACTTATACTTGTACCAATAGGCAGTTGTCAGACAGAACAAGGAAACACTGACTGCAAAATTGAGAAGGGAGTACACCAGGGATGTGTCCCCTCTCCATACCTTTTCAATCTATATGGAGAATAAATCAGCTGGGAGGCTGGGCTCTATGAGGAAGAGTGTGACAACAGGATTGAAATAAGACTCAAGACTCATCAACAACCTGCATTGTACAGATGACACACCCCGCTGGTTGAAAGTGAGGAAGACCTAAAATGCTTGCTGCAGAAGGTCAAGGACTATAACCTTCAATATAGATTGAGCCTCAACATCAAGAACACAAAGATTCTCACCACTGGGCTGATTAGCAGCATTAGGATTGTTGGTGAAGAGATTGAGATTGTTAATAGCTTTAATTTCCTTTGCTCCAAAATCAATAATCTTGGTACCAGTAGCCAGGAATTTAAAAGATGAATTGCGTTGGGAAGGTCTGCTGTCAAAGACATCTCCAGAGTACTATAGAGCAATGATGTCAGTCTGGAGACTGAAGTGCACCTGAGACAGGCTATAGTCTTCACTACTACTTGTGATGTGTTAGAAAGCTGTATAATGACTAAGGACTAAGAAAGAGAATTGATTCCTTTGAGCTTTGTTGCTGGTGAAGAGTACTGAATATACAAATGAAAGCCAGGAAAACAAACAGATTCTTCCTGGAGAGGGTGAAACCAGGCTGTTCCTTGGAGACAAGGATTCTGAAGCTTATCTGAAGCCAATGACATACTTTGGGCATGGTGCAAGGAGGCACCAATACCAATACTTGGAGAGGAACATCATGCTTGGAAGGACCCTCTATGAGATGATTGATTCGGTGACTGGGGTAATGAGGGTAGGTGTGTCAGAGACAATAAGGTTGGTACAGTACAGAGCAGATTTCAGGGCTATTGTACTCAAGGTCTCTATTAGTCACAGGCAAGTTGACAACACATAACAACAACAACAACAACAACAACAACAACAACAACAACAATGATCTTCAGAAATAATGTGACCTTGTGAGTAACTACAAGGATTTTTAAGTACTAATTTTTGAGTCTGCTAATTGTATCTTAGTTGTGTATTAGTTGTTTAAGAATTTTCTGGGATCACCCTAAAGAAACCATGACTGCCACCCAAGCAGATAGATGCACACTCATGTTTATTGCGGCTTTGTTCACAAAAGCAAGTAGTTGGAAAAAATAGAGAAGTTCTGGTATATTCACCCAATGGAATAATACTATGCTCCATTGAAAAACAAAGAACTCATGAAATATACAAAATGGATGACCCTGAAGGACATTATGCTGAGTGAAATATCTCACTCACAAAAGGACAAATATTGCGTAGTGCCACTGTTGTAAAACAGGACTGACCTCAGGATAGAGAGGAGACTGAGAGAAAGAAGGAATAAATAATGCATACTGCATTGAAACAGATGAGGGAGAGAACTATTTAAAAGTGATATATGATTAGGTATTATTATCATGACAGGAGTCCAGAATGAAGGTTGCATAGTGGAGTGGACTCAGGCCTGGGTGGGGGGTGTGGGAGTGGACTGTATAACAATGTAAGAATTTTTCTTTTACTTTTCAAAGAGAAGAGCGAACTGGGGGAGGGCACAGGTGGGCAGGGGCAAAAAATGCAACAAGGAATGAACGGAAATCCAAAGTCTCTGTAAACATTCTTCAAAATTAATTTTAAAAAAAAACGTTTTCTGGGGTCGCAAATATCCTGCAGAGAAATGAAAAAAAAATCTGTTTTGTCTTAGTTCCATGATTCCATTAACATTTTTATGAATTTATATTTCTGTTATAAGCTTTCATTTTATAATCATAAAGGGAATCTGCTAGAAACACTCGTGATACTACTTTCTTTCAAACTTATTTAACCATTAGTTAAATAATGATTATTAATTTTTACATTTATTTTGTCTTTTAGATAATCCTGTGTCAATAGCATTTCTGTTTATTTCACCTTTTATGTATTTTATATATTGGATTTATTGGCTTTGTATGTTTTCATACAAGACTGTTATGTGGGGGTTTCCTTAAAAACTTATAAATTAAACTTCATGAATAAAATAATAAATTTTGAGCTTAGGTTTATATCAATAAATGTCACATCTAATTTTGTTGCTGCGTTTTCTTGAAAAAATGTATTAGTCACTGACTAATGCTGTTAAAAGTAAGTCAAAATTATTAATACTTATATAATATGATTAATCTACAAAGTTTAATTGAAACAACTTAATTTTTATATATTTTTAAGAAAAATAATAACAGACAAATGGAATAAAGAATGGACAGAATCTAAAAGACAAGAGACATTTTTTGAATACTACAGTACTTTAAAAGAATTTGAATATATTGAAACTAAAAGGGATTGTGTAGCCAGTTGTAGCTTTAAACTTATTGATTAGAACTAAAGGCCTAAATTCTTAATAGTTTTAAAAATCTTCCATACCTCATTGGAAAAGACGCCCCATCTAGGAAGGAGTTGCTTAATAAATATTTCCATTAAGCAAATTCTTTACTTGTACTGTTCATTATCCATCCGTGTTTACTAATATTGCTGTTTGGTGTCTTCCAGTGGGCTCTGACTTGTAGAGACCCCATGCCCAAAGAATAAAATTTTGCCCGAGACTGCATCATTTTTATGTTCTTGGCTGTATTTAAGCCTATTGTTGCAGTGTTTCATTGTCTCCTTGATGAGCTTCCTCCCCTTAACAAACTATTCACTTTTCCCAGCATACTATCCTTCTCCAGGGACTGGTCCCCCTGACAACAAATCCAAACTATGTGACACAGGTCTCTCCATCCTTGTTATACTCTGTCTAAGGCTGATTTGTTTGTTATTATTATTAGTGGACACTACAGAAGCCACTAGATGGCAGTCCCATACAGAAAAGCCTCTTTTAATGTTAAAGACAAACTCTCAAGGATCATTACAGTTATGACAAAGTTTTGTGTTAGGCAATAAACACTTTAGATACACATTTAAAAATCAAATCAAATTGATCTTTTAATGATAAAAATAATCACTATTTCTTTTATCTTTAAAAATTAATTCTCACCATTACCAAATTATTATCCTTCTGGAAAACAGCACGTCACTAAAGCTCAGGCCATTTCTATGATATTGCAAGAGGTAGTAGCATTCTTTGTTGTTATGTGCCGTCAAATCATCCGTGACTCATTGAGACTCTGTGTACAATAGATCCTAAACCTGCCCATTCTGAGCCAGTCTCATCGACTCCAAATTACCCAGTGTCAATCCATTTCATCTATGATCTTTCTTTCCTGTGCTGCCCGTCCATCCTTCCAAGCATGAGGTCCTTCTCTAAGGATTAGTCCCTTCTGACCACACGCCCAAAGTATATTTTACATAGCTTCAAAACCCTTGTATCCAAGAAGAAACTTGGTTTCACCCCCTCTAAGACAGATATATTCATTATCCTGGTGGTCCAAGGTGTATGTTCAATACCCTTTTTCAGCACAACAACTCAAAGGAAGCTGTTCTTCTGTCATCTTTAGTCATTGTCCAGTTCTCTGCTACATAGCAAGTAATTTCAGAGACCATGGACTAGGACAGGAGTACCTTAGTCTCTAGAATAACATCATTGCTCTTTAACACTTTGGAGAAGTCCTTGACAGCAGGCTTCTCCAAGGCAAGTCGTCTTTTGATTCCCTGACTGCTGCTGCCAATATTTGTGTATATGGAGCCAATCAATTTGAAATTGTTAACAACCTCAATCCCTTTTCTATACGGTGCTGTCAATAGGCCCCACAGTGAAAATCTTTGTCTTCTGGATGATAAGCTTCAATATATATCTTGAAGACTACAGTCTCTGTAAATTTTCATTGAAATTAATGATAATAATAAAAAAAAAAGACTACAGTCTTTGACCTTCTGCAGCAAATGCTTCAGGTCCTCCTCAATTTTGGCAACCCAGGTTGTACCATCTGCATAACACCGGTGGTTGATGAGTCATCCTCCAATCCTGATGCTACAATCTTCCTTATAAAGTCTAGCCTACAGAATTATCTGTTCTGGATGCAGATTGAAAAGGTATAACGACAAAAAGTATCCGTGATACATTCCTTTAGGATGATACACTGTTCCCTTGCTCTCTTCTAGGGTGTGAGAAAAACAGTGAAAAGAATTCTTATTCAGTGATTCTGAAATGATATTCTGCATCCAGTACTGTAGTATGAGACAGAATACATCCCTGATGCACTCTTTCCCCATTCCAAACCATGCAGTCCTCCCCTGCTCTGTTCTCTCAACAGCTTCCTGATCCAGGTATAGGTTATCCAGAACACTATCAAGTGCTCTGGGATTCCTATTCTTCTTAGTGTCAGCCACAACTTGTTATGTTCCACACAGGCAAATGTCTTTGCATAGCTAATAAAACAAAAATTGGCATTCTTCTGGTATTTCTTACTTTCAGCCAGGATCCATCTGACATAAGTAATGATATCCCTGGTGCCATGGCTTCTTCTAAATCCTGCTTGAACTTCTGGCAATTCGCTGTCTATTGTACTGTTTCAGCCATTTTTTAATGATCTTCAGCAGTATATTGTTCAATAATTTGATATACAAGTTTTGAATTGAAAAATGAATGCATCAGGGATGTAAACAATCTGTTTGCTGAGCAAATTATCTGAGAAGCTAGATTCTACAAAGGGGCCTGTGGCATCAAGGTTGAATGGAGATTCATCAATAACCTGCATTATGCAGATGACAAAACTTTACTTGCTGAAAGTGAGGATTTAAAGCATTTGTTGAAAAAGACCAAAGAATGTAAACTTCAGTATGAATTGCATCTCAATATCAGGAAAATAAAGATTATTACCACTGTCCAATAGGCAGTGTCATTATGGATGGAGAAGAGATTTAAACTGTGAAGAAATTAATCTTGCTTGGATCCACAAATAACATCCTTGGTACGAGCAGTCAGGAAATAATGAAATCCATTCCAATGGGAAATTCTGCAGTAAGGGACCTTATCAAATTATTGACAGGTTTTGATGCCAATATAAGAACCAAGGTGCATCTGATTCAGGCCATGGTCTTTCCGATTACTAGCTATACATCTGAGACCCTGACAATAAATAAAAATGACAGAAAAAGAATTGATGCCTTTGAGCTGTGATGTTGAAGAAGATCACTGAACATATCATGGATGGTTAAGAAAACTAATAGATATGTCTTGAAGAGGGTAAAGACTGAGTGCTCTTTGGAGGCAACATGATGAGGCTTCAACTCATACTTTAGACATATTGTTAGAAGGTGCTATTCTTTGGAGAGAGACATGATGTTTGGAAGGGTGGAGGGTTGGCAAAGGAGAGGAAGACCCACTAGGTGTATTAACAAGGTGACTATTGAAATGGGCTCTTGTGTGTTAGGAAGTGTGAGGATGGTGCAGGACAGGACTAGGTTCAGATCTTTTGTTCATCGAGTTGCTATGAGTTGAACTCGACATAATGCCACCTAACAACAACAACGTTGAAGTATGCACATAGTTATAGAATGAAACAGTATCCTGTCATTCTTTACTTATAATTAAACAAAGCTGATGTCTTTTTAAAATATACAGTATCTTTATCATTAGGGTTTATTTAAGTGTATTTGACTATATGCAACTATTTAGTGTTTTACATGTGTCATTTATGAGCCCTGGTAGTGCAGTGGTTTAGTGGAAACCTTCTAACTAAAATGTTGGTAATATAAATTTGCCAACCACTAGATGTGACAGTCTCTTCCTTTATAAAGGATTACAGCCATGGAATGACTACGGAGCAATTCTACTCTATAGGGCCAAAAGAGTCAAAATCACTGAATCAAATAAAAGAATCGGAGTTTGCTTTCATTTTTCAGTCACTACATTCCACTTAAAATATTTGATACAGGGGAAGCTGAGTTGTTCATAAAAGTTAACATATCCCTGCTTTCTCTCAAATTTTTAATACTGAAGTTCTTCTAAAAACTCACTCAGTAGTTAGCTATGAATACATTCTGACTTGAAGGTACATAACAGCAGCAACACACCTAAAAGTCTCATTTGGTAGTCAATGGGACGTATTTGCATTACTAACCAAAAGATGAAGCTTCCCTGGCTCTTGGAATTCACCAGTAAGCTCCACAGGAAGAATATGGGCAATCTCATTCCTATGTGATTTACAGCCTCAGAAAGCACAGTGAAGGGACAGCTAAGAGTAAGTTCTAATCCAAAAAATGAGTTCGAGCATTTGGTTTGGGGTTTTGGTTTATTCAAACTCTGACAGAAGCCTTTGAATAACTTAATTTCATAAGCATCTACCGTATTTTTGCTATAGGAGCACAGTAGATTACTTGTTGTATTACTAACCTAAACAGTTTAAACAGTTTGAAGCCTTTAGATATTTCTTGGAAGAAAAATTGGTAGTGTCCTGCTATACAGATTTACAGCATCAGAAAGACACCATGAGTCAGGTATGTATTAGATTTTTTAAGGTAGTCACCAGATTGCTTCACACACACAAAAAAAAAGATGAAGAAGAAATAGCACACGAATAATAGCAGGCTAGGATCACTGGCCGTTATTTCAGAAGTTGTCTATTGTGATTCACAAAGTAATTTTGCCATAACTTTTAAAATCTTAAAGTCTGTGCTTCTTTTGAAAAATATTTTTTGGAAAGAAAATAATTTAGTAATGTGTCTGAGAGTCAGAATTACATATCCACACATTGCTATTGATTATGACTCATAATGACCAGCCATCAGCTTTTCAAGACTATATAAATGTTGTTGTTGTTGTTGTTGTTGTTGTTATGTGCCGTCGAGTCGTTTCCGACTCATAGCGACCCTATGCACAACAGCCCTAAACCCTGCTCTATCCTGCGCCAACCGCACCGGCTCTGCCACGCTCATCCCGATTACCCCAGTCACTGAATTAATCCATCTCATAGAGGGTCTTCCCCTCCTGCGCTGTCCCTCCACCCTCCCAAGCATGATGTCCCTCTCCAAGGACCCGTCCCTCCTGGCAACATGTCCAAAGTATGTCAGACGAAGCCCCAGAATCCTTGCCTCCAAGGAGTAGCTTGGTTTAATCCTCTCCAAGATGAATCTGTTTGTTTTCCTGGCAGTCCATGGTACATTCAGTACCCATTTCCAGAACTACAACTCAAAAGCATTCACTCTCCTTCTGTCCTCCCTAGTCATTGTCCAACTCTCTGATGCATAACAAGCGATTGCAAATACCATGGCCTGTATCAGACGCACCTTAGTCTCCAGAGAGACACTGTTGCTCCTGAGTACCTTAGAGAGGTCCCTAACAGCAGACTTTCCCATTGTGGTACACTTTTTGATTTCCTGACTGCTGGTGCCAAGAGTGTTGACTGTGGAGCCGAGCAAACTGAAGCTGTGAACACTCTCAATATCTTCGTCATCCATCCTGACGCTGCCAATTGGTCCAGTGGCGAGAATCTTTGTCTTCTTGACATTGAGCCTTAGTCCAAACTGAAGGCTGCAGTACTTGACCCTTCGCAGCAAGTGCATGAGGTCCTCCTCAGTTTCAGCAAGCAGGGTTGTGTCATCTGCATAACGGAGATTGTTAATAGATCTTCCACCAATCCTGATGCCACAATTCTCCTCATAGAGCCCAGCCTCTCAGATAATCTGTTCTGCATACATGTTGAAAAGGTATGGAGACAGGATGCATCCCTGGCGTACACCCTTCCCAATTTTGAACCATGCAGTGTTACCTTGCTTTGTTCTGACTACTTCCTCTTGGTCCAAGTATAGGTTTCGTATTAGCACAATTAAATGTTCTGGGATTCCCATTCTTCTCAGAGTCAGCCACAGTTTGTTATGATCCAATGTTAGACAAGTGAAAAAGTTCAAGGCCAAATAACAATGTTCATGTATGACTTTATCATCTATTGCTAAATGCATATTGTTGTTATGAGCTGTCAGGTCACCCGTCATTCAGAGCGACCCTACATACAACAGCTCTGAACCCTGCTCTATCCAGAGCCAACATTATTGTCTCTGACATACCTAGCCCCATTACATCAGTCACTGAGTTACTCGATATCAATAAGGGTCTTCCCTCCTGTGCTGTGCCTCCACCCTTCAAAAAAAATGTCCCTCTCTAAGGACTCATTCCTTCTTGCAACATGACCAAAGTATGTCAGATGGAGCTTCAAAATCTTTGCCTCTAAGGAACAGCCTGGATTTACCCTCTTCAGGAAGAATGTGCTTGTTCTCTTAGCAATCCTTTGTATATTCAATACTCTTCTCCAGCAACACAGATCAAAGGCATCAATTTATATCAATCATCTCTAGTCATTTTTCCAGCTTTCTGATGCATAGCATGTAATTGTGAAGACAATGGTCTGGATCAGGAGCACCTTAGTCTCTAGACTGACATCATTGCTCTTCAGTACCCTGGAGATGTCCCAATGCAATTCGTCGTTTGATTTCCTGGTTGCTGGTATCAAGAATGTTGATTGTGGATCCAAGGAAACTAAAACTGTTAACTATCTCAATCTCTTCACCATCTATAATGATGCTGCTAATCGGCCCAATAGTGAGAAACTTTGCTTTCTTTATGTCGAACATTAATCCATATTGAAAGCTGCAGTCCTTGGCTTTCTGCATATTTGTTCTCGTTCCAAAGAAAGGTTACCTGACAGATGAAGAGTGAGGAAATTATCAAACAATATAATTAATGTCACATAAAGCAAGATTTTGCTGAAAATTAACCAAAATGACTGGAACAACACACCAACAAAGAATTACCAGAAGTGCAGGCTAGATTTAGAAGAGGTCGTGGTACTAAAAATATCACAGCTAATATTAGATTGATCTTGGCTGAAAACAGACAGTACCAGAGGAATGTCAATCTATGTTTCATTGACTATGGAAAGGCATTTGACTGTGTGGATCACAACAAACTGTAAATAACTCTGAGAAGAAAGGGAATCCTAGAATACCTGATTGGGTTTATGTGAAACCTGGACCAGGAGGCAGTCTTCAGAATA
This sequence comes from Elephantulus edwardii, assembly GCF_000299155.1. Classification (NCBI taxonomy): domain Eukaryota; kingdom Metazoa; phylum Chordata; class Mammalia; order Macroscelidea; family Macroscelididae; genus Elephantulus; species Elephantulus edwardii. The sequence goes on along the minus strand of NW_006399808.1, from coordinate 15,144,236 downwards.
GATAAGTAAACAATGAAAATCAAAATTGAGAAGGGTGTACACCAGGGATGTGTCTTATCTCCATACCTTTTCAAGCTATGTGCAGAACAGATCATCTGGGAGGCTGTGCTCTTTGGGGAGGAGTGTGGCATCAGGATTAGAGGAAGACTCATCAAGAATCTGTGTTACATAGTTGACACAACCTTGCTAAATGTATAGAAGGGTAAAAATGCAATGCAAACAGATGGAAATTTGGTTTTGTGAAAGTTACAGAACACACAGTGTTTGCTTATCAGGAGAAAGGGTCTCCCTTAGAGAAAACTGAAAAAACAGTCTATGTTGAATAAGACTAAGCATGAATGTACATGGATTACATGTCTAGAATAAATTCAAGAGGACAGCAAACAACATGGTCATGGTGAGGATGTGGAGAGATTGGAATTCTCATTACTGCTAGTGGGAGTGTAAAATAGTACAACCACTGGCACTTTCTCAAAAAGTTGCAAATAAAGATATCATTTGACCAAGCTCTCCCATTAATAGGAATACACAGTATGGAAACTAGAGCTGATACAGAGAGATGTAAGTACACCTATTTTTATTGCAGCATTATTCACCATAGTTAAGAGATGGGAGCAGTCCAAATGTCCATTAAAAAAAGAATGGATAGAAAAACTGTGGTAAATTCACATAGTGGAATATTATGCAACTCTGAAAAACAATGGACTTTTAATACACTAAGCAAAATGAATGAGTCTGAAGTCATTATGTTGTTGTTATGTGCCGTCGAGTCGTTTCCGACTCATAGCGACCCTATGCACAACAGCTCTAAACCCTGCTCTATCGTGCGCCAACCGCACCGCCTCTGACACACCCATCCCGATTACCCCAGTCACGGAAGTCATTATACCAAGTGAAATATCTCAGTCACAAGAGAACAAATACTGCATAGGACTTATGTTAAAAAAGTGGCGTGGATATGACGGAGGGGAAAGCAGGGATTTATAATGAACAGTATGCTGGATTGGGGAAAATGAGGGACTATCTGAAAAAATGGATGATCAGACATTGTGTGTATGGCACCTGACAATTCTGAAAAATACATGCATTATAAAGTGAATTGGGGGAAGAGCAAAGAATAAAAATGTATATAATGAAGTAATGAAAACCAATCTTTTCTATAAATTTTTACTAAAATCACAATATTAAAAAGGGTTAAAAAAATCTTTATGGAACCAAATTGCAGCATCCTTCTCCCTTAAAGCAATTAGGGAATATGAAATATAAGCTATCTTTGTCTATTAGCCAAATGTCTTAATCACAGTGCCAGAGGCTCTATTTTTAACAAAAGTGTTGATAAAGGGTATCCTGGCCTGATTCCAATTCTGAAGAGAGGGGCTTTCAATCTTTAAATGTTAGAAAATCTGATCTGTCTTTACTAAGAATGAGGTTTTTTTATGATTCCTATTATAATTTTCAACTGTCTAGTTCTCTTTTCAATGCTATCAGCATCTATTTAATATCTTTTCAACTCTATTGTTGTGTGCATATATAATTAGGGTCACCCTCTTGTTCCCCACTTTTGGTAGATTAACACTTTAAACATCATTCAGTGTCCTCCTTTTTATTTTTATGGTATATTTTGCTTTTAGTCTATTTTACCACATATTAATATTGCACATTTGTTGTTATGTACTTGATATAGAAACTGCCTACCTTTATGGGTTTTATCTAAATAAAATGTGTCTTGTAGACAGTATGAATGTGTGTTGTGCTATTTTTGTCTTAAATTCCAATAAAGAAACCTTGTTTTTTGCACTCTATTTCTGTTTTCACCATTCCCTCGTCCCATCACCCTCCAATTTTACAGTTGTTCTTCTTGTTAGGTACCATTGAGTAAAATCCACAGTGGCTCTACAAAGAACAGATCTGAATCCTGTCCTATTCTATATACACCCGTGTTTATTGTAGCATTTGTACACAATGGCAAGGAAGCAGAAGCAGTTCAAGTGTCTCACAATATCTGGCATACTTGAGCTCATTGTAGCAATTTTGTCAATCTATCTGGTTGAGGGTTAAAAACAAAAACAAAAACAAAAACAAACAAACAAAAACAACTTACATCTGGCCTTGATCTTTTTAATCCCTTGCTATGAATCCGAGAGCCGGACAATGAATAAGGATGACAGAACTAAAAATGATGCCTTTGAGTTTTGGTGTTGGAAAAGTACTGAATATCCCATGGACTGCCTGAAGAACAAACAAATATGTCTTGAAGAAAGCACAACCAGACTGCTCCTGGGAGGCAAAGATGATAAAGCTTTGTCAAGAAATAAAAAGAAATTAAAAATTTCTTGGAAATTTCATTAGAAAAATTTGCTCTCAGGGACTTTTCCAGAGTACTGGAGAGCAACAACGTCCATGTAGAGACTAAGGTGAGCCTGATCCAGGGCATTCTCTCCAATTATTTGCTATGCATCAGACAGTGACTAAGGATGATGGAATATTTTATGGCTTTCAATTGCTTTGCTGGAGATGAGTATTAAACATACTGCCAAGACAACAAACAGGTTTGTCCTGGAGAAGGTGAAATCACATTGCTCTTTGGAGGCAATGATTTTGAAGCTCCCTCTCACCTATTTTGAGCACGTTAACAGGAAGGAATTGTGCTTGGAGAAGTACATTATGCTTGGAAGGGTGGAGGGACAGTACAGGAGAGGAAGACCCTGAATGAGATCAATTGACACAGTGACTATGGTAATGGAAGCAAATATAGTGGAGACAGTACAGGATAAGTCAGAGTTTAGAGGTCTTGTGAATATAGGGTGGCTATAAGTTACAATTGACTGGAGGTCACATAACAACAATAACAACAACAATTTTAATGATAAAATATTCTTAGTGGTTCAAAATGTTGACCACATTTAGCTTTTAAAAGGTTGAAGTTTTAAGTCTGTCCAGAAATGTTCTGAAAGGAAGGTCTGGAGATCTACATCTAAAAAACTTGTTTTCAATATCCTATTGATGACAAATTTACCGTGATGCATATGGGTTCAGCATGAATCAAGATCAACTCAATAGGAACAAACATTAAAGTGATACACATCTATGGATACAACTTCATGCTCCCTGTGTTGGTAAGTCAACTTTGCTGGTGCAAAAACAAGTTATTATCCATCCTTCATTAACTTCTATAATTATTCAACTTCTTTTGTCCAGTTGTTCTCTTTCCAGTCTTGGATAATATAAAGTATATGCTGATTAAAGCCCTACCAATGCTTTATGGGAACTCTCTACTTATTTCTAGAATTGTATCTTTTTTCGCCTTAGTTCCTTGTCTCTTGACACACAGACTTTAGTCATTTTGACATTCAAATCTCTGATCACTGTACCCTGTATTCAGTTAGGCCACTGAGATGCATTTCAATTCCTCTTCTTCATTCTGAGAAATTGCTTTTCTTATCATTTTTTATGGTTTCTTAGATAGCTTTTATATGAGAAAAAAATATACTTCAAGAAATAGTTTAAAATTTTAATACAAACAATATTGTTAGGTTGAAAAAAAATTTGAATATATAAATATGAGTTATATTTATAAAATCTCTAAATGACATCAAAGAAATTCTTAAAAATAATTTTTGAAAGGTTATATATGGAGCAAGATTATATACTATAATTTAATAGAAATAAAGTTTGAAATACACAGATTAATATTATATGCAGATTTTACTTAAACATGAGAATTACTGCAATCAGTACTGAACTATGGCAATATATATTTATACTAAGATATTTAAGCAGAAATTTCTGTTATCTGCAGCTTACTTTGAAGTACACATCCCTAAAACACATACATCATAGTTTTGTGGGTTATTTGAAAGCTGTTGAATGAAGAGATATGTAATAAAATAAATATATTCAAATACATAATATAGGCTGTAGAGAAATAAGAAAGTAAAAAAGAATCTTACAGCCGTATGCCCAAAATGTTTTCTTAAGAAAATAATGAAGAAATTGAGTACATATTTTGTGCATGGAAAAATACAGCAAGACATGGTAAAAGATAAAATGTCAAGAACTCAGAGAGATGGAATCAGACAACCAAAGATTTCCTGACATATTTCTTTTATTTTAAAATATTTCACAGCAGTACAAAGTGAAAATTAGCCAAGACTCAGGGGAAAATTTGTGGATATTTGTGGTGTTTGTAGGAACTCCTGAATACCACTGAACATCTGCAAAACTAGTTTATATTCACTATGCACCATTCACAGATACTTTTTCAATGGACAGGACAGGTTGTAAAGATTAGGATAAAGTAATATGCACAGAAAACAATTCTTGGCCTTCAAAGTCTTCAGTGTCTTTTGCATAAAATGTAATGTTAAATAATTCTACTTACTATATTTCTAAATGTGTTGATACAATGTGATTCATACGTTTCCATGTTCTGAGATAAACTACATTAAAATGATAAGCTATTTAAATTAATATTGATTACAATATTTGAAAGTTACAGAAAGCCTTACATACAATAATAATTTCACCTTTATAGAATCTCATAAAATTAGAAGAGGTAATTTTTAAGAATCCTAGAAACAGTTGGTCTGGATGTGAATCCTGGGTCTACTGTTATTAGCTAAATATCTTTCTATACCTCAGTTTTCTCATTTGTGAAATAAATGTGTAGTGATACCAATACCTCATGTTTCTTTTTAGGATAAAAAAACATTTACAATAGAGCCTAGTACACAATGAGGGCACAATACATGTTACCTGGTGTTATTAAATTTAAGCATATAGCTGAAAATATTGGTATTGTTGCTGTTGTTAGGTGCCAAGAATTTAATTCCAACTCATAGTGACCCTACGTGTGGTGGAAAGAAACTCTTCCTTGTCTTGGTCTGTCCTCATAATTTGTCGTGCTTTAGCTCATTTTTGTGACGACTTTGTTAATCTTTCTAATGGATGCACTTCCTCTTTTTGGCTGACCCTTTGCTTTACCAAGTATGTTTCTTTCTCAGAGATTAGACCCTCCTTATAACCTTCCTGAATATATGAGACTAAATTTCATCTTCTTTGCTTTTAAGGAGCATTCTGGCTGTGCTTCTTTTGGGACAGATTTATCTATTATTTTTATTGTAATGTAATCAATATTCTTTACCAATAATATCACTGAAGGGTTTTCTTTTTTATCTTCCTTATCATTATCCAACTTTCATATGGATATGAAACTATTGGAAAGAACATGATTTTAACCAGGTGCACCTTATCCTTTAAAGTAATATCCCTGCTCTTTAGCACTTTAAAGAAGCCCTTGGCAATATATTTGTCCAATGCTAAATCTAGAAACCAAGTTGTGCCTAATCTAGGTCATGGTCTTCACAATTACTTTCTATGCATCAGAGAGCTCAACTATGGCTAAGGTTGGTAGAAAAAGAATCGACACCTTCAAATTATGATGCTTGAGAAGAGTCTTGAACATACCATGAACCACCAAGAAAACCAAGAGGTCTGTCTTGAAGAGGGTGAAACCAAATTTTTTTTGGAGGCTAGGATCTTGAAGCTCCATCTCACATACGTGGCGAAGAGGGACCAATACTGGGAGAAGAGCATCATGCTTGGAAGAGCACAGGAGAGCAAGACCCCAGGTGAGAGGAATTGATACAATAACTTGGACATTGGGGATTGATGTGTCAGAATGCGTGAGACTGGCTCAGAACAAGGAAGGGTTCAGAGCTGCTGTACCTATAGGTTCCAGGTGACTTGGCATCACATGACAACAACAACATATATTATTTGATTTGTTTGACTGATGCTTCTAAGGATGTTGATTCTGTACTCTAGTAAAATGAAATTCTTGACTTCAACGTTTTTCCCACTTATCATGTTGTTGGTCCAATGGTGAACATTCTAACTTTTTTGCTATGGTTTGATCCACACTGAAGGTCACAGTTTTTGTGCTTCATCAACAAGTAGTTCAAGTTTTTCTTAATTTTTGTAATGTAGTTTAATCTGCCTATCATTGGTTGTTTCCATTATTTGCCATATATCTGAATGTTGGACAATAACTGATTATAACAGAAGAGAAATCAGTACCTTTGAGAAGAGTATTGAATGAACTGGCTAAAGAGCAAATATGTCTTGAAGAAAGTGCTCCTTGGAGACAAGGATAGTGAAGCTTAGTCTCATGTACTGTGAAAATGTTGCTAGGAAGGGGTAGTCCTGGGAAAAGGATATCATCCTTGGAAAAGTAGAAGGTTGGCAGAAGAGAGGATGACCCTCAACAAGTTGGACTGCCATGATGACTGTTACAATGGGGTCAAGTATATCCCATTGTGAGATGATGAGGATGGCACAGGTCAAAGAAGAATACAGATCCATTTTTCACAGGGTTTCTATGAATCATCGCTGCCTTGACAGCACATTACAATATCACAGGTCAATTAACAAGCCTTCTTTCAATCCTGATGCCACATAGTTGTTCATATAGCCCATCTTCTCATATAATTTGTTCAACAAACAGATGGGATATTGTAAAAATAGTGCACCAGACAAGAGGGTGGATACACCTTACCTCCACAAACTTCACAAGGTGAATTTCCTCATCTTTAATATCCACAGCAATAAACCAGTGTCCATGAGGTCAGACATGCCGCTGTATCCTCAAACTCACTTCTATCAATTCTAACACATCCCTCTCAGGGCTCTCAATGCTCTCCCGTAGTTCTACTAATCCTTTTGAAGTCACAAAGCACTCGCAAACCATTCTTATTATTGCAAGGTTTATTAGGGAAATTAACAGGTTATGTTTCAAATTAGAAACAAAATAAAATTCTTCAGGCAGGACAGTTGCTCAAGGGTGTTCACAGGCCCTTTAATCTTCACCATTATTACTTTAGATAGTTATTACAGTGTTCTATTAATTCTGCAAATTATGGTGTTCAACTCCCTACTCACTTTTACTAGTCCTCTAGTAAGTTTTTGAGAAGAACATTAGCTCTAGCTCTGCCTCTGTGGGATAGTTGTTCCAGGTGAGTGCTTTCTCTAGTCCTCCGTTGGTACTTCAGCATCTCCATCTTGGTCTGTCTCCATCTCACAAAGAAATCTCTGTGGTCCTGAAGAAAATATCAACAATTAGAGTCATCCTTTTGGTTCTGAAAGTGCTCAGCTTAAACCTCAGACAAGCAAGCCTGGCCAGTCCCCTCGTCAGTGGTCTACATACCTTGTTTGCTGTCCTCACCTAAGAGGTATTCTTTCATCAATGTCATAAGAATAGCTCCACCCTAATTTGTGGCGAATATCCAAAGTAAAGGGCAGGAAAGCTCTTTGGAAAAATAAGCCTACACTACAAAAGTGTATGGTGAAAAAATTCAACCCTAATGCACACCTATTCTAAATGCTAAAAAGTGCATTTCTGTTCAAACCACTACTTCATGGTCCATGTACATAGAGCACATTAGCAAAATCAAGCATTATAGAATGCCAATTATTCAAAATGTTATAAAAATTTTAGAGCTCACATGAATTATTAACTTTTTAGCATAGTCAGTGATTAATAGAATACCTTAACAGACCCAGAATTTTTTAAAAATTTTTGTTTGTGATAATGGTGGAAAATACTGTTTTAAAGCAAGATCCAAGAGTTCTTAAAAGAATGAAAAATATCAAGTAAAAAATCATGAATAAAAACTAATTTTCAAGTTGTTTGAAGGTTCAACAAGAAGTTCTAAATAACAATATTTGAAAATAATTCTAAGACATCTGATAACATTATTGTCTTAGTACTTTGGGATAGCACTTTCATATATTTCTATATTTTGCTTTTCCTGCCTTTACAGAAATAAAGTATCTGTTGAAAGTCATCTATTCTCCTTACTTTTTCTGATGTAAAATTATTGCCCTCATGATAAGTCCTTCTTTTTATACTCTCTTCTTTAAATGGAACCACGTACATAAGATAGTGGTATACTATATCAACTAAAATGAGCTAATTTACACTCATACCATAAGTATAAAAAAACTTTTTCTGTTACTGTTTTGAAAAAAAAATATTATCAAAAGCAAATTACAAGTAATCAAACTTTGACTCATGGAATTATTGAAACAAAGCTGAGTGTTGGCTTAAACATCCTTCTTGATTTATCTGGGTTACAGATGCCTGGACTGTAACCACCTTTCATTATGTTTTTTTGGACTCAAAATTCAGACTCCATTTGTATGGACAATCATTCCAGAGAATCATTCCAGAGTTTTGATACAGAAGGCCAAATACTCATACGTGGTCACTGTTTTATTCATTTGTTGGCTATATTTACACTATGACTCTGTTCTTTCCTCTTATATTGGGTCTGACTTATCATTTTTTTGGATACTAATGTTTATTTCAGCTACAAGAAACACATTTTTTTTGTTTGGTCATCAGCACATTGTTTAGAATGTAAGTGCAATAGGAAAGAAAAAGTCATCAGGAGTCTTTAGGTACATTAAAAATCACCCTTATTACAGTTTAATGGAGAAAGGAAGAAACTTATGAGCTTTGTTTGAAATACATTTTTGCTCCTTTTTGTTAATTATCCGATTTCTATGTATAAACTCCAACAAAATTATGCAAAGAAAAAAACTTCAGTCTATCTTATCTATTATCCAAATTCAAACAGTAATAGTATTCTTCTCACAAACTCTCTATGCCCTTCATATCACTATCATCTTCAACATAACATCCTCAAACATAGGTGCTGAAAACACAGACTTCTATCCAACAAATAAAAAATGTTAGGCACATCTCATTCTGCAATCTTAATTTTATGTGTCATTTCTCAAAATAAAAGAATATATGCTTTATTTACATAGGGTTTTCGGAGGCCTGCTATTTCAGAAGTGGATGGCCAATCCTTCTTCCTAATCTGTTTTAATCTGAATGTTCAGATTTAGAGAAGTATCAGACAGAC
>NW_006399808.1:15131926-15134221 GCF_000299155.1 Elephantulus edwardii | reverse complement strand
AAAAAAAAAATCCTTCTATGTATTGAATTAAACAACCAAACCAAACAAACAAGAAAGAGAAAAATTGTTGCTAGTTACTATCAATTTCATTCTAATTCATAGTGACCTCATGGGTTACACAATAGAGCTTCTCCACAGAGTTTTCTTGGCTGGATGCCTTATTAAAGCAAATAACAACTCGTTGTGGTTTTTTTTTTTTTTTAATTTTTACCGTGCTGTTGAGTGACTCTTAGTTTCCAAGTTTTAGATTGTTGCTGTTGATATGTGCTGTCATATTAGAATGAATTCATAGATGACCTTATAGTGGATTTTCAGAGGCTGTAAATTACTCAGAGGAGACGGTCCGTCTTTCTTCTGTGGAGCCGCTAACAGATTTGAACTACACACATTTGGCTGAGCAGTGCAACTTATTACCTACTAGAGGTGTGAAACTTATTTGTGTCACTCAAGAACCTTGTAAATTATAAGACAGCTTATAAAATACATTCCTAAAACCCTCTGTAAACTTTTCTATCTAACACAGTGAGATCAGGCTTGGACATTACTTGCTTTGGTCAATAATGTGAAAGGAAGTAAAGTATGTACTATTTCTGAGAGGACATGTATCATGTCTGCTTTCTCTCTGGCATGTTTGTTGTTGTTAGTGTTGTCGAGTCAAATATGACTCATAGCAATCCTATTAACAAGGGATCTGAGCCCTGTCCTACCCTGTGTTATCCTCACAATATCTGACATGTCCATCGCTGCAGTAACTGTGTCAATCCATCCGGTTGACGGTCTTCCTTTATTTTGCTGACTTTCTGTCTTTCCAAGCATGATATCCCTCTCTAAAGAATAACCTCTTCCACCAACATGCCCAAAGAATATGAGACAAAGCTTTATCACCTTTGCCTCCAAGGAGCACTCTGGCTGCAACTTCTCTAAGTTATATTTGCTTGTTGTTTGGCAGTACATGAGATATTCAGTACTTTTCTTCAACACTACAGCTCAAAGGCATGACATCAATTCTTCCTTTGTCATCCTTATTCATTATCCATCTCTCAGATGTGTATCAGATGATTGAGAATGCCATGACCTAAATCAGGGGCACCTTATTCTTCAAACTTTGTCATTGCTCTTTAGCATTTTGGAGAGATCACTGACAGCAAACTTGTTCAAGGCAATATATTATCTCATTTCCTGACTGCTGGGACCAAGGGTGCTGATTGCCAATCCAAGCAAAATGAAATAATTTACAGTTTTAATTCTTTTTTCATCTATCATTATGTTGACTGTTGGTCCTGCCGTGAAGGCTATTGTCTTTTGACGTTGAGATGCAATCTATAATGAAAGTTATAGCCCTTGAGCTTCTTTAGCAAAAGCTTCAGATATTCCTCACTTGTAGCAAGGAAAATTGTGTCGCCTGCATAATGTAGTTTCTTGATGAGTCTTCTTCTATCTTGGTGCCACATTCGTCTTCATAGAGTCCAGCTTCATGAATTGTTTGCTTAGCTTACAGATTGAATGAGTTTGGAGAAAGGATACAACCCTAACACACACCCTTCCTAATTTTAAGCCATGCAGTGTTTCTTTATGCAGTTTGGACAATAGCTTCTTGATCTAGGTATACATTTCCTGTAAGCACAATTAAGTGTTTTGGGATTTTCATTCTTCTTTATGTTAGCTACCATTTTTATGATCCACAGACATTAGAAATCCATCTCGTTGAGGATCTTCCTCTCTATTTCTGACCTTTATCAACCTTTCCCCAAAAAATCTCTCTCTCCAAAGATTGGTTACTCTTGACAACATTCCCAAATATATGAGACAAAATGTTACCATCTTTTCCTATAATGGGCACTCTGGTTGCATTTCCTTCAAGATAGGTTTCTTTGTTCTTTTGGCTATCCAAAAGTATATACGGTAATTTTTTGACAAAAACACAATCCACAGGCATCAAGTCTTCTTTGATCTTTGTTATTCATTATCTAATTTTAAGATTCACAACAAGAAAATTAAAATACCTCAATGCAATATGCCATGATTTCTTGATTGTTGCTATCATGTGTGTTGTTTGCAAACCCATGTAAAATGAATGGTTGAAAATTTGGGTGTTTGCTCCATCTATCATAAAATTTCTTTTGGTGTACTGGTAAAAGTTTTGTGCTTTTTTTATATTGAGGTGTAATACACATTGAAGGTCATGGTCTTTTTCTTTTTTAATACTAGTTTATTTACTAAATTTGAATACACTGTTTTCTGACGAGATTCTTCCAATTTGCCTCACCCCCAATCCGTAAAATTTGTACAACTCCA
>NW_006399808.1:15127275-15130246 GCF_000299155.1 Elephantulus edwardii | reverse complement strand
ATCTGTTCTGCATACAGATTGAAAAGGTATGGAGGCAAAATACATCCCTGAAGGACCCCTTTCTTGATTTTGAAATAAAAAATCAAGTGTCTCCCTGCTCTGTTCTGATGACTGCCTCTTGGTCCAAGTATAGGTTTCACATTAGCACAATCAAATATTCTGGGATTCCCATTTTTCTCAGAGTCAACCACAGCTTGTTGTGATCCACACCGTCAAAAGCCTTTGCATAGTCAATGAAGCATAGATAGATATTCTTCTGGTACTCTCTGCTTTCTGCCAAGATCCATCTTACATTAGCTATAATATTCCTAGTATGTGGAAAAAATACAACCTTGAGATACATCTATCCTGATTTTAAATCATTCAGTGATCACTTGCTGTGTTTCATGAGTATGATTACATATTTTGGGATTTCCTTTCTTCTCATTGTTAGTCATAATTTATTATATTCCTCACCACCAAATGCTTTTGCCTAAGCAATAAAGCATGAGCAAACATCACTCTGGTATTCTCCACATTAAGCTAAGATCAATCTGAATATTAGCAATGCTATCCCTCATGTCATAGTCTCTAAAGAATTAATATTCAGGTTCTAGATGTTCCCTGTTCATGTACTATTCAGAACATTTATAGTAACCTTCAGCAAGATTTTTATAAGCATGTAATATCAGTGACATTGCTATTATATGATCACATAAGTTAGCTGAACATAAGATTTCTAAAAGCAATTTTTAAAGCCAAACAAAAGAATTATAATAAAATGTACAAGTGGCTGGAGTAAGAAAACAAACAGGGAAGAACATGCTTCGAATTCTTCAACTGCAAGAACAAAAGAACAAATTCAAGCCTTGAAGTGCAACACTGAAGGATTCTATGGACAAAATCATGGATGATTCCAGAAGCATCAATGCAAGACAGAAGGAATACACAAAATAATAGTACCAAAAATACTTAGTTGATACTCAAGCATTTCATGAAGCAGCATTTGATTAAGAACCAACAGGAATGAATGAAGATTTTCAACCTGTACTGAAGACATTGTCAATAAACAAGGCTTTAGGAATTGAAGAACTACTAACTGAAGTGTTTAAGGGAACAGATGCAATCCTGGATGTGCTAACCATTCTCTGTCAATAAATATTGAAGACAGATACCTTGGATTACTCGGTGTAATTTATATATACTTGTTCCCATTTCCAGAAAAAGTGATAACAACAGATTGTGGAAATTATGGGATAATAGGGAACTCTGGTGGCCTAGAAGCAAGAAGCTGTGTTGCAATCCAGAACGTTAGTATCCAACAGTTGCTCTGTGGGAAAAGCATAGGCAATCTCCTGGGCAATTAACTGGCTCCTAAAACCCAGTTATGGGTAGATTCTGACTTGATAATATACAACAACATCATCATTAATATTACTTAATAATAATACAATGTAAGCATAGTCTTCCTACTTCCAATCTGTGATGTTCATTTCCATTAATTCATCTGTTTTTACCCTTTCTTGCCTTCTAAGCTTTATAACTGATGAAATACTGTTCTTTTAATCTTGTCTGACTGATTATTCTAAGGAATAAGTGTATGTCTGGAGGGTTTTTTTTTCATTTCTTTGTTGTGCTGTTGCTAGATGTCAAGTCATTATGAGTTGAGCATGATGCATAGCAACCCTGTGAACAACAAATCTGAACCCTGTAGTATCCTGTGCCATTCTCACACTCCTCACACACTAGAGTCCATTGTGGCAGTCACTGTGTCAATCACCTGCTTGAGGATCTTCCTCTCTTTCACATACCCTTCATTGTTCCAAGCATGATAACCCTTTCCAAGGAATAGCCCCCCCCCAAAACATTCTATAATTATGTGAGATGATGTTTCAACATCTTTCCAAAGAGCACTCTGGCTGCACTTTCACCAATATTTATTTGCTTTTTTTTGTTCTGGAGTCCATAGTATATACAGTACTCCAATACCATAGCTCAAAAGCATCAATTTTTTTTTCTGTCATCCTTATCAATTGTTTAGTTAGGAAATTATAGGAAACACTGTAGCCTAAATAAGATACACTATAGTCCTCAAACTGATATCATTATTCTTCAATAATTTGGAGAGGTCCCTGAGTACAGGTTTTCCCAGTGTCCTGAGTGCTTGTATCAAGGGTATTAATTGTGATTTCAAGCAAGATTAAATATTGGCACATTCAATCTTTTCTCCATCTATCACTATGATGCCCATAGGTCCAGTGGTAAGAATTTTTGTTTTCTTTATGTTAAGATATAATCCATATTGAAAGCTGTATTTTTTTATCTACACCAGTGTTTCAAATGCTCCTCACTTCCAGCAAGCACGGTTGAGTTGTCTGCATAATGCAGCTTATTGGTGAGTCTTCCTCTGCACTTGATGCTACATTATTCTTCATAGAGTCCAGCTTCTGTAATTATTTACTTAGCTCAAATATTGAATGTTGTTGTTGTTGTTATGTGCCATTGAGTGGCTTGCGATTCATAGCAACCCTATGTACAACAGCCCTAAACCCTGCTCTATCCTATGCCAATCGCATTGCCTCTGACACACCCATACCGATTACCCCAGTCACTGAATCAATCCACCTCATAGAGGGTTTTCCCCTCCTGTGTTGTCCCTTTGCTCTACCCAGCATGATGTCCCTCTCCAAAGACCTGTCTCTCTTGCAACATGTCCAAAGTATGTCAGACGAAGCCCCAGAATCTTTGCCTCCAAGGAGTAGCCTGGTTTAACCCTCTTTAGGATTAATCTGTTTGTTTTCTTGGCAGGCCATGGTACATTCAATACTCTTCTCCAGCACCACAGCTCAAAGGTGTCAATTCTCCTTCTGTCCTCCCTAGTCATTGTCCAGATCTCTGATGCATAACAGAGCTTGCAAAGACCTTGGCCTGTATCAGGCGCACCTTAGTCTCCAGAGAGACACCATTGCTCTTGAGTACTTTAGAGAGGTCC
>NW_006399808.1:15107308-15126285 GCF_000299155.1 Elephantulus edwardii | reverse complement strand
GCCCAGCTATACACCAAATTTCCTAACGTGGACTGGTGAGCTCGTCCAGGGCAGCATCAGTTAATTTGAACAAGTCAATTTACATCCTATCAATTTCTGGGGCCTTATTTTTGCCAATGCCTTCAGTGCAGCTTCAACTTCCACTTTCTTTAGCACATTGGCTCGTATTCATATGGTACTTCCTGAAATTTTTCATTGTCAGTCAGTTCTTTTTGGTTTTAGATGGCATCAAGTGAAGTATTCATAACAAATCTATGAACAAAAGATCAGATCCCTGTTCTATCCTATGCCATCCTCACACTTCCTGACACACAAAAGGCCATTGCAGCAGTCAACGTGTCATTCAACCTGGTTGAGGGTCTTTCTGTCCTTTTTGGAACCTCCACCCTTCCCAGTATCATGTCCTTCTCCACGGAATAGACCCTCCTAGAAACATGTGCAAGATATGTGAGGTGAAGCCTCATCATTCCTGCTTCCAAAGAGAACTGCAGCTGCACCCTCTCCAAGATACATCTGTTCATTCTCTTAGCTGTCCATGGGATGTTTAGTGCTCTTCTCCAAAACCACAGCTAAAAGGTATCAGTTCTTTCTCTGTCCTTTTTATCCATTATTCAGCTCTCAGATGAATAACAAATAATCAAAAAGAGTATGGTCTGAATCAGACACACCTTAGTCTTCAAATTGAAATCGTTACTCCTCAATATTTTGGAGAGGTCTCTAACTGCAGATTTTCCATTGAATATATATCCTTATTTCCTGATTGCTGGTACCAAGGCTGCTTATTGTGTGTCCAAGTAAGATGAATGTAATAATAAATTCAATCTCCTCTCCATCAATCATGATGTTGCCTATTGATCCAGTGGTAAGGATCTTTGTGTTCTTGATATTGAGATTAAATCCATGCTGAAAGATGCATTCCTGAATCTTCTGCAGCAACTGTTTCAAGTCCTCATAAGTTTCAGCAAACAAGGTTGTGTCATCTGCATAACACAGGTTATTGATGAGTGTCCCTTCAATCTATGTTGTTGTTGTTGTTATGTGCCTTCGAGTCGCTTGGGACTCATAGCGACTCTCTGTACAACAGCCCTGAACTCTGCTCTGTCCTGTGCCAATCTCACTGTACCTGACACACCCATCCCAATTACCCCAGTCACCGAATCAATCCACCTCATAGAGGGCCTTCCCCTCCTGTACCTGTCCTCCATCCTCCCAAGCATGATGTTCTTATGCAAGGACCGGTCCCTCCTTATAACACGACCAAAGTACGTCAGACGAAGCCTCAGAATCTTTGCCTCCAAGGAGCATCCGGGTTTAAACCTCTACAAATGAATCTGTTTGTTTTCCTGGCAGTCCATGGTACATTCAATTCTCTTCTCCAACACCAAAGCTCAAAGGCATCAATTCTCCTTCTCTCCTCTCTAGTCGCTGTTCAACTCTTTGATGCATAATAAGTGATTGCAAAGACCATGGCCTATATCAGACACACCTTAGTCTCCAAAGAGACACCCTTCCTCTTAAGTGTCTTCAATTTATAGCCAAAGCAAATTTATTGTTGTTATGTGCCATCAAGTCACTTGCAACTCATAGTGACTCTATGCACAACAATTCCGAATCCCACTCTATCTTGAGCCAAACTTATTGTCTCTGACACACCTATCCCTATTACCCTGGTCACTGAATCAATCCATCTCATTCAGGATCTCCCTCTCTTGTGCTGTCCCTCCACCCTTCCAAGCATGATGCCCTTCTACAATGCCTGATCCCTCCTTGCAACGTGCCCAAAGTTTGTGAGACGGACCTTCAGAATCCTTGTCTTCAAAGAGCAGTCTGGTTTTACCCTCCCCGGGACAAACCTGTTTATTCTAACAGTGCTCTATGGTATATTCAGTACTTTTCTACAGAATCACAGCCCAAAGGCATCAATTCTCTTTATATCATCGTTAGTCATTGTCCAGCTTTCTGATGCATAGCAAGTAATTGCAAAGACCCTGGCCTGGATGAGGTGCACCTTAGTCTCCAGACTGACATCACTGGTATTCAGTATTCTGGAGAAGTCTCTTACAACAAACTTTCCCAATACAATTCATCTTTTAATTTCCTGGCTGTTAGTATCAAGAATGTTGATTGTAAAGCCAAACAAACTGAAGCTCTTAGTCTCAATCTCTTCACCATCTATCATGATGCTGCCGAGCTACCCAGTGGTTAGAATCTTTGTTTTCTTTATGTTAAACTTCAACTTGTACATAAGGCTCTAGTTCTTGACATTCTCTAGCAATTATCTCACTTCTTCCTCAGTTTTGTGAGTAAGATTGTGTTATCTGCATAACATAAATTGTTGATAAATGTTCCTCTTATCCTATATCCAAATTCATCCTCATAAAGCCCAGCCTCCTGGTTTATCTGTTTTGCCTGTAAATTGATCTTCTGCAACAATTGCTCCAAGTCTTCCTCACGTTCAGCAAGCTAGGTTGTGCCATAGGGATAATGAAAGTTATTAATGAGTCTCCTTCTAATCCCGATACCACATTTCTCTCCACAGAGTTCAGCTTCTTAGATAATTTGCTCATCCTATTTAAATAAAAATTTTAATTTGATGAAATACGCTCAGCATAGGTTAAACAGGTTTGGAGATAGAATACAACCCTGATGCACTCCCTTTCCAATTCCAAACCATGCAGTATTCCCTTGCTCTGTTTGCACAACAGCCTTCTAATCCATGTAGAGGTTCCGCATGAGCATAAATAATATCCAAACAGCCAAATACCTTTTCATAGTAAATAAAGCACAAATAGATATTCTTCTGATATTCCTTACTTTGAACCAGGATAATTCTGACATCAGCAATACCCTTGGTGCCGCAGCCTCTTCTAAATCCTGCTTGAACTTCTGGTAATTCCCTCTCTATGTATTTTTCCAGTCATTTCTGAATGATCTTCAGCAGTATTTTGCTTGCATTGGATATCAGTGATATCTTTTGGTAATTTCCACTAGCCAGCAGAATAGGCCATCTGCTTTCAAAATAAAAAGCTTTTGAAAACTCTTTGAACACTAAACAAAGAGGATAGTTATAATAGGGTAGTGGTAGAGCCCAGATGCGAAGTCAGTTGAAATGGGAAAATCAATAACAAAAATCTTTTAACAATTGGTACATGAAATGTACATAGCTTGAATGTTGAAAAACTGTGAATTGTTAAAAGTGAAATTGAAGACATGAATATCTATCTACTAGGCATTAGTGAGATGTGATTGAACAGCTATGGCCACTTTGAATTAGATAATCATGTGGTATACTATGCAGGGAATGAAACACAGAAGAATGGTGTTGTATTCAGTCAAAATGTCAATTTCAGGTTCTATTCTGAAATACAATGTTATGAGTGATAAAATATGCATACAATGCAGATCAGTTAACATGACTATTTTTTAAGTATATGCTCCTATATCTATTGCAAAAGAGGAGAAATTGAGATTTTTTTTACCAAATTTTGCATCTGAAATCAATGAAACATACAATCAGGATGTGTTAATGACTAGAATAAAAAAGTAGGAAACTGTGAAGAAGAGATAGTAGTTAAAAAATATGGACTTGATGATAGAAAAGAAGCTGGAAATAAAATGATTGAATTTTGTATTTACAATTATTTATTCATTGCAAATACTTTTTCTTAAATACACAAAAGTTGACTTTACACATGAATTTCACCTGATGGGCTGCATAGGAATCATATTTACTAAATTCGTGGAAGAAATCATTGAAGAAGCTCAGTAACAGCAGTCAAAACTAGGCCAGGGGTAGACAGTGGGTCGGAACATCAATTACTCCTATGCAAGTTCAAATTTAGGCCACAAAAAATGAAAATAAGTCCACATGAACCAAGATATGATCTTAAATCAATTCCATATGAATTTCATGATCATCTTAAGTATAGGTTTGAGGCATTGAACATCAATGACAGAAGATCAAGTGAGTTGTAGGATGATATTAAGGATATCATCCACAAAAAAGTGAAAGGTCCTTAAAAAATAAAGGAGAAAGGAAAAAATGAAATAGATGTCAGGACAGACTTTAAAGATTGCACTGGAATGTCAAGAAGCCAAATCTAAAGAAAAACATGTCAATGTGAAAGACCTAAACCGATGATTTCAAAGGACAGCACAGGAGGACAAAACAAAGTATTATAATAGAATGCACAGACAACTGGAATTGGAGGATAAAAAGAGAAAAACTCGCTCTGCATTTCTCAAGCTGAAAAGGACTGAAAAACAAATTTAAGCCTCATGTCACAATTTTGGAAGATGCTGTGGGCAGCACACTGAATGACCCTGACCCAGAAAGCATCAAAAGAAGATGGAGGGAATACACAGAGTCACTGTACCAGAGGGAATCAATAGAAACTTAAAAAAAATCAGAAAGTACCATATGAACAGGAACTACTGTTAATGAGAGAGGAAGTGGGAGCTGCATTGAAGGAATTTGGGGTGGGGGAAAGGGCCTCCGGAATCTCTAGGACACCAATTGACTTGTTTCAATTAATAGATGCAGCCTTTGATGCACTCAGCAGTCTATGTCAGGAAATTTGGAGGATGGCTGTCTGGCCAACAGCTTGGAAGAGCGCCATCATTGTTCCTATTCCCAAGAAGGTTGATCAAATTGAATGTGGAAATTATCAAACTATATCATTGATATTAGTAAATAGTACTGTCATTCAAATATATGCACCAACCAGTAGAGCCAAAAAGGAGGAAATAGAAGATTTCGATCAACTTTTGCATTCAGAAATCAATTGAACATGAAATCAAGATGCAAATTTATAGTCAATCAAAAATGAATTATTCTTTTAAATAAAACAGTATTTTAATATATTTTTTCATATTTTAATCCCTTTTAATTCTCCAATTCCAGTTCTCTGCACATTCCATAATAATATTTTGGTTTTTATTAGTATGGACCTATTATTTGCTTGAATGTAGAGCTAGAGGAATTAAACTTTGTTACTGTTTCACAGATTACCAGGGATCACCTATATCTGTCAGATTATTAAGCCTATTCATAGTTTTTTTCATATTGTAGCAGGTTTTATTTATTTATTTTTTACTTTACATTATTATTTTAATTCATTTACTTACAAAGTTTATATGCATGTTTCACACTATTTATCACTCATATTATGTTTTATACAATCATTCACATGCATTATATTTTATAAAATTAATCACCATAGAACCTTACCCAGGATAACCCTGTCTATTTGCCTGGATCCTTCCTATTCATTTTCATGACCAGGAGCTTCACTGTGATCCCTTCCAGATTTATCAGCAGTGATAGCTGAATATCACTTAGTTTTTTGAGTTTTGTTTTCTTTATTTAGGATATTTTTGTGTCATTTATAACATTTGTAACATGCCTGGTTTTCAGTTATTAATGCATAAGGCACCCAAAGTGTTCTTTTAAGATTTCTTTAAATTAAAAAAAAACTTTATTTAAATTTATGTATTATCTTTCAAGGACAACCTTGGTTCTCTTGAACCTGTTTCATTTTCTTCAGTGTCGGCTTGAATTTGAATATAAGCAATTGATGGTATGCAGTCCTTAGCCTGGTTCTAATATTAGTTTTATGCATTTCACCTAGTGAGCTCTACATGTATAGTTACTTTTCCTGTTGTTGACAAAAGACATTTTCAATGAATAAGGTGTTTATTTTATAAGACTCTATGATATGATTGCCCATGTTGTTTCTATAGTCAAGATCATGGTTTTCAATTATTGATTTTTCTTTTTTTATCTCCAATTAGTGATTAAGAATGTTTCTTGTTTCCTGTGCTAACCATAATACTCAATCATATATCACTTCTAATCTGTTCTTTCCCTCATCTGTTTCAATATACATAATTTGTCCAGTTTTTTTTTTCTGTCACAGGAATCCAGAATTAAGGTTGCATAGAGAAGTGTACTCAGGGTGGGGGCTGGGGGGAAGGGACGTGGGAATTGTATACTAATGAAGGAATTTTTTTTCTTTTTTTTTTCTCTCTCTTCAGAGGGGGAAGCGAGCTGGTGGGGAGGGGTGGGAAGGGAGAAAATTGCGGCAATGAATGAATGGAAATCCAAAACCTCTGTAAAAAAAAAAAAAAAATCATTAAAAAAAAGAATGTTTCTTTTGAGTTTCTTGGCAGTCAATATAAATAAACAATAAACTTCATAGAAACAAACTAAATACCATGCATACTTCACTAAAATATCATTGAAATAATTTTGCTCAGGACTGAGGATATGGTCTATGAGTCATGTGTGACTATTTCAACAGATTAGCAGATTCAGTACAAGAGCAGTGAGAGTACTGGGAGAGACAATTGGTATTAGAATTAATAGAAGTGTGTGTAGGAAAACGATGGCATGTCTGAATCTATGGGGATAATTTTATGCTGTGAATGTTGTAATCGGGGATTGTTCTCCCTTGTGGATATAGTAGAAGACAAATAGTGATCCATAATATCCTCCCACTGTCACACTACACCGTTTTTAGATTAATTTTTCAGTTTCTTATTTTGTATTTATATCAAGTAAATTAACAATATTCATATTAGGTAAATCAACATGTTAATTTATTGAATATATGCGGTTGATAAGATGAATAATATTGCAACAATGAATGAATGGAAATCCAAAATCTCTGTAAGTGTTCATTAAAATTTTTAAAATAAAATAAAAAATAAAAAAATAAGAAAGAAAATGGATAATATCCCATCTATCTGACCATGAAAGCCCTAAACATCCAGCATTTTTTTTTTCAGGAACACTCAAATATTTTTAATAGGATTGAGAATAATATTAAACTATTTACTATATTTTATGACAATTTATATACAAATTAATTCTGTTAGTTATTTAAGTGGACAGAATATTAGGACAACTTTAAAGGCTCCTAGACTACTAATATTAGACTACTGTCATATATTCCATATCATTTCAAATGAGCAAAATGTGAAGGGAACTAATATAATCTATAGTTTTAGATTTCTTTGTGCTATCAAAAGAAGATGGGAGGAGTACACAGAGCCACTGTATCAGAAGGAATTGGCTGACACAGAGGAATTTCATGAAATAACACATGAGCAAGAGCCTATGGTGGTGAAGGAGGAAGTTCAAGTTGCTATGAAGGAATTGGCAAAAAACAAGGGTC
This sequence comes from Elephantulus edwardii, assembly GCF_000299155.1. Classification (NCBI taxonomy): domain Eukaryota; kingdom Metazoa; phylum Chordata; class Mammalia; order Macroscelidea; family Macroscelididae; genus Elephantulus; species Elephantulus edwardii. The sequence goes on along the minus strand of NW_006399808.1, from coordinate 15,119,107 downwards.
CAGGAGTTGACAGCATACCGATTGACTTATTTCAACAAACAGATGCTGCCCTAGAGGTGCTCACTAAGTTGTGCCAGGAAATCTGGAGGACAGCCAGCTGGCCAACTGACTGGAAAAGATCGATGTTTTTCCCTCATTCCAAAGAAAGATGACCCAACACAGTGTGGAAATTATTGAACAATATCATTGATATCACATGCAAGCAAGATTCTGCTGAAAATTATCCAAAAGCATTTGGAACAATATTTCAACAGAGAACGGCCAGATGTGCACGCTGGACTTAGAAGAGGTCGTGGTACTAAGGATATTATATAATGTTAAATGGATCTTGGTAGAAAGCAGAGAATACCAGAAGAATGTCTGTGCTTCATTGACTATGCAAAGGCTTTTGACTGTGTGGATCACAACAAGCTATGGCTGACTCTGAAAAGAATGGGAATCCCGGTACATTTGATTGTGCTAATGTGAAACCTATACTTGGACCACAAGACAGTCATCAGAACAGAATGAGGAAACACTGGATGGTTCAAAATCAAGAAAGGGGTCCGTCAGGGATGTATTTTGTCTCCATACCTTTTCAATCTGTATGTAGAACAATCATCTGAGATGCCAACCTGTACAAGGAGGAATGTGGCATCAGGATTTGTGGAAGACTCATCAAAAACCTGCATTATTCAGATGACACAACACTGCTTGCTGAAACTGAGGAGGACCTGAAGCGCTTGCTGCAGAAAGTCAAGGACTGCAGTCTTCAATATGGATTGAAGCTCAACATCAAGAAAACAAAGATTCTCACCACCGGGCCAATCGGCAGCATCAGTATAGATGGTTAAGAGATTGCAATAGTTAACAGTTTTAGTTTACTTTGTTCCACAGTCAACATCCTTGGTAACAGCAGTCAGGAAATCAGGAGACAAATTGCATTGGTAAAGTTACCTGTGTGGGACATCTCAAAAGTACTGAAGAGCAATGATGTCAGGCTGGAGAGTAAGGTGAGCCTGATTCATGCTATATAGTCTTTGTAATTATGTACTATGCATCAGAGGGCTGGACAATGAATAGGAATGATAAAAAGAGAATTGATGCCTTTGAGCTGTGGTTCTGGGGAAGAGTGTTGAATATACCATGGACTACTAGGAGAACAAACAGGTTTGTCCTAGAGAGGGTGAAGCCAGAATGCTCCTTGGAGTCAAGGATTCTGAAACTTCATCTTTGACATACTTTGGTCACATTGCAAGGAGGCTCTGGTCCTTGGAGAGGGACATCATGTTTGGGAAAGTGAAGGTACAGCGCAGGAGAGGAAGACCTTTGAGGAGATGGATTGATTCTGTGAGTGGAGTTGTGGGAATGAGTGTGTTCGAGACGGCAAGTTTGGCACAGAACAGAACAGCATTTAGGGCTCTTGTACATAGGGTCGCTATGAGTCGCAAGTGACTTGATGGCACATAACAACATCAACAACCTGTAGCAACTGTTCTACATTCTTGAGAGTGCTGATTAATTTTCTAAATTGCTTTCTCAGGTAAATGGTGAAAGTTTCTTGAAATTTGCAGGAGCTTTAAAAAAGTCACTGACTTCATGAGAAATTTGTTATTGTAACATAGGACATTAATACAACCACCTTGTTTACATCAATGAGTATTTGTCATTGACTATATCACAATAGCATTTGACTGTGGATCACAACAATCTGTGGCTAACTCTGAAAAGAATAGGAATCCCACAACACATGATTGTGTTTATGTAAAATCTATATAGTTGATCAGGAGACAGTCATCAGAAAAGAGTAAAAAAACACTGGATATTTCAAAATTAGGAAAGGTGTGTACCAGAAATTAAACCTATCTCCATGTCTCATATGGAGCAGATCACCCCAGAGGCTGGATACTATGAGGAGAAATGTGGAATCAGGATTGTAGGAAGACACATCAACCACTTGTGTTATACAGGTAACAACAAACTTGCTTGTTGAAACTGAAGAGGATCCGTGGCATTTTCTGGAGAGCATCAAAGACTGCAGTCTTGAATATGGATTGAAGGTCAACATTAGGAAACAAAGATTTTCACCACTGGGCCAACTGGCAGCATCATGGTAGATAGTGAAGAGGTTGAGATGCTGAACAGCTTCAACTTACTTGTATTCACAGTCAACATTTTTGGTATTATCAGCCCAGAAATCAGAAGACTAATTGCATTGGGAAAGTCAACTGTCAGGAACAACTCCATAGTACTAAAGAGCAACATTAAGTCAGTTCAGAGACAAAAGTGTGCCTGATCCAGGCCATGACGTTCTTAATTACTTGCTATGAATCAGAAAACTGGACAATGACTAAGGATGATAGAAGAATTTATGCCTTAGAGTTCTGGTGCTGAAGAAAGGTATTGGATATACCATCTTTTTGCTAGGAGAACAAAAAGATCTGTCCTGTAGAGGGTAAAACCAGGCTGTTCCTTGGAGGCAAGGATTTTGAAGCTCTGTCTGACACAATTTAGATATTTCAAGGAAAGACCAGTCTTTGGAGAGGGACATCATGCTTAGAAGAGTGGAGGAACAGCCTAACCCTGGATGAGATGGATTGAGTCAGTGACTGGGGTAGTGAGGTTGGATGTGTCAGAGAAAAGGAGGTTGCTTAAAGATAGAGCAGGGTTCAGAACTATCGTATATATAGGATCACTATGAGTCACAAGTGAGTTGACAGCACATAACAACAACAACACAGAAAGGTTAAGAAAAGGAATATATTGTTTAATATGGAAACAAATACAATGAAAGATAATAAACTGAAAATTATTCTGAATGCCAAAAGCATGTTTTTGCATGGAAAGTGTAATTGATATTTCCGTACTTAGGTTGTTTAAAAGTTTGCTGTAATGATATGTCAAGAAGTTAAGAATATTACAAAGGAAACTAGCCAGTAAATAATTGCTTAATTTAATCACATTTAAATTATATCTATTGCTATCTCTATCATTTTTATCTCCATAGTTCTCTCTTATCTATCTATCTATCTATCTATCTATCTATCTATCTATCTATCTATCTATCTATCTATCTATCTACATCTAGTGACCTAGTGGAAAGAAACTGCACTGCAGTCCCCAAGGCCATGGTTCTAGGCAACAAGCTGTTCCAAGGGAGATGCATGGGCAATTTCCTCCCTTGTAATTAACTGCCTGTGAAAACCTGCCAGAGGGTCAACTATGGGTCAGTTCTGACTCAACAGTACACAACAACAACATATATAGCTAATGGGTTTTTATATAGGATCTGCTGTAAGATACTATTAATTGATCGTGTAGTTTGATATAGTATTTGTCATGTTTCTATACTGAAAATGTAATGTATATGTTGTGTCAATATTATCTTTTTTATTAAAAAGTCACTACTTGTAGTACACAAATTATAAATATAAGCTCATAATTACCTTTAAAAAATCTATTTTGCTTGGGGATAACTTTACAAAGCAATGAAGGGAGATTATATGTCAATAAAGCTGAAAAAAATTGACTCAAATATTCAGATCTTTCATACCTTTAGATAAAGGTTACACATATACCGAATGACCTGTCATTACAGTATATCTCTGAACTTGATGAACATGTTCATAGAAAGTTTGCCACACATTTTGGAATTCTTCAAAATATTTTGTCATGTATTAATATGGCCCCAAGCATTTAAAAAATCTCCATTTGCTCTGCCTTATGTGATATTGTTTGTGTCTTTGTAATTTTTAATGTGTGTGCACAATTTTAAACAAATTATTTTGCTTTCTTGTACTGCAAGTTACCAAAAATATTTTTAAAAATTGAAATTTATCAGAAAATGTTCCAAAGATCACAGCCACCTTTGAAAAAGAATCAAATTTACAATTTTTAGGATGCAGGACAGCTTCCTTTCTTTCAATGATTGGCTCATTGAGGACCTAGAAATATTTTAGTGTGCTATGAAAAATTAATATCAACTAAGTGTAGTAAGATAAAAACTCATTAGCAAAGGTGGTGTAAATTGTTCAACCTTCAACTACAACTCAGGAAAACATGAGATGACAATGGCTCAGAATAAAAATCATAAGTTATCCTTTTAAAATATTTTTGGAGAGAAAGCACAGACATCTAGCTCTTATTATATCATGACAAGTATGTGTATTTTTTTGTTATGTGTCATCAAGTAAACTATGACTTATAGTGACTCTATGAACAATGGCTTTGAAGCTTGACCTATCCTGAGTCAACTTCACCATCTCTCACAAACCTGACACAATTACCACAGTCATAGTGCTAATCCATCTCTTGAGCTGATCCACTACCCTTCCAAGCATGATCTCTTTCTCCAAGGATGGGTCCCTCCTGTCAACATGCCCGAAGTATGTGAGACAGAGCTTAAAAAACCTTGCCCTCTAAGGAGTGACCTTATTTCACCCTTTCCAGAGCAGATCTATTTGTTCCCATGGCATTCCCTGGTATATTCAACGTTATTCTACAACATCACAGCTCAAAGACATTGCTTCTTTTGGGGTTATCCTTAGTTATTGTCCAACTTTCAGATGGATAACATGCAATTGAGAATACCATGGCCTGTATTAGGTTTATCTTAGTCTCCAGACTAGTACTCATGCTCCATAACATACTGGAGAGTTCCTTGACAATATTCTTTCAGTGAAACTAGTTTTACTAGGGGTCTCATTTATGAGTTTCAATACAACTCATTTTATGGTTTCTTGACTGCTGGTGTTTAGAGTGTTGATTGTGGAACTGAGCTAGATGAAATTGTTAATAACCTAAATCTTTTTATCTATCATGACACGTCTATTGGGCCCGTGTTGAGGATCTTTGCTTTCTTGATGTTAAAATGTAAATCTTATGAGAAGTTTGACTTTATGAGAATAATGTCATGTCCGAATCAAAGGAACACTTATCAAAAACTTGTATTACGGAAATCACACAATCTTGCTGCCTGAAAGTGAGGAAACTTGAACAATTTGTTGTGATCTACAAACTCAAATACTTTTGTATAGTCAATAAAGCAAAATAGACATTCTTATGGTACTCTCTGCCTTCAGCCAAGATACATCTGACATTGGCTAAGGTATCCTTTATGTAGCTACATCTTCTATACACAGTTCGTATTTCTGGTAGTTCCCTATCAACATGCTGCTTCAGTCACTTTTGTAAAATCTTTTACAAGATTTTCCTTGCATGAGGTATTAGTGATATTGTTCAATAATTTCCACACTCTGTTGGATCAACTTTTGCTGGAATGGTAATAAATATGCATCTCTCCCAGTGTGCTGGCCAAGTGGTTGTCCTTCAGATGTTGCCTGGAAACCATGTGTCAGACTTCATCTATTTGTTAAAATATGCCAAATGGTATTCCATCAATTTTGGGGGACTTATTTTTTGCCAGTTCCTTCAGAGAAACTTGAACTTTCTTTTTTTTTTCTGTTGTTGTTGTTGTTATGTGACATCGAGTCATCTGCAACTCATAGTGACCCTATGTAAAACAGCCCTAAATTTTGCCCTATCCTGTGCCGATCTCACCATCTCTGACATACCTTGCTCCATTACCCTAGTGACTGAATCAATCAATCTCTTCGAGGGTCTTCCTCTCCTATGCTGTACCTCTACCCTCTCAAGCATGATGTCCCTCTATAAGCACTGGCCCCTCTTTGCAACATGCCCAAAGTATGTCAGATGAAGATTCAGAATCCTTACCTCCAAGGAGCAGCCTTGGTTTATCCCTTTCTAGGATGAACCTGTTTGTTCTCCTGGGAGACCATGATATATTCTGTACTCTTCAACAGCAGCACAACTCAAAAACAACAATTCTCCTTCTATTATCCCTAGTCCTCGTCCAACTCTCTGATGCATAGCAAGTAATTGCAAAGATCATGGCCTAAGTTAGGTGCAGGTTGATCCAGACTGACATAGTTGCCCTTTAGAACTTTGGAGAAGTCTCTGACAGCAGACTTTTCCAGTACAATTCATAATTTAGACTTTGAGAAAATAAACAAATCTACAGTGTTATAAATGAATATATATTTGAAATAAATAATGTATGACTCTCATCCAGTTAATTGGTCAGATAGAAGTCTTCCAAATTTCTTGGCATAGGCTAGTGCGCACATCCAGGTCTACATCTGTTTGTTCAAATACCTCAATTGGGGTTACATCAATTTTAAGGACCTTTTTTACACTATAATGTTCATGATAGCTTGAACATCCCACTTTGTTATCATTAGTTATTGATTATATGCTACTTCATGAATTTTTCAATTGCTTCAAATGCACCTGAAAGATGAACAATAAATAAGAAAAGTCAAAGAAGAATCAATAGTTTTGAATTGTGGTATTGGTGAAGATTATTGAGTATCTTACAAATTGTCAAAAGAACAAATAAATCTATAGTGGAGAAAGTACAACTAGGTTGCTCCTTACAGGTAAGGATGGTGGAACTTTTTTCCATATACTATTGGCGTGTTCTCAGGAGGGCCAGTCATGGGACAAAGACATCATGCTGAGGAGATGAACACCCTCAACAAAATGATTGAAACAGCAATTGCATGTGAGGAATAATGAGGGTAGTGCAGGATAAAACCCTGGACTTTTTATAAGGAATGAATACACAATGGCTTAGTGATAAGGAGCTGTGTTCTCAACACAGAGCTCAGAGTTCAAATTTACTCTTTCCTCCACTCGAGAAAGATGAGTAATCATCGTTCTGGGCTATTGACAGCCTCTAAAAACCTGTTGTAAAGTTAGCTATGAGTTGATTCTAGCTTGACAGTAGGTAGAAACAACAATAAGTTTGCAGAATAGACATCATATTCGGTAAATAGAATATCAGTGAAGAAGAGGAAAATCTTCAAGGAAATAAATTGACCTAGTGGCTACAACAATGTATTTACTTACGTGCCTCTGACACTATGAGAGAATAACTCAGGATCTGGCTGTACTTTATATTAGATATTTATGTCAGAGCTGACTTGATGACATCTAACAACAAGAAATTATATGCTTACCTAAACATTTTTATGTTTACTTATTTTCTTTTTGCATGTGAAATACAATATTTGGTCTTGAATTTGAATGTTGAGTCAATATTATTTGAGTTCTTTTTGATAGCTGACTTTGAATTGGACATCAGCTACGGCAAACTCAAAGACAACTGGACGGAACTTCTGTTGTTTAAGGATTTTCATCTGTGGTTTTTGCTTGTTTGTTTTTTTTTGTTTATAATAAGATTTGCACTCTCTCCACCATATATTCAAGGGCCAACACGAGCTCAGAAGACTGCCTTAACTGCGACACTTTGCAAGGTGCAGACTTTTCTCCTCTCAATCTGGGCAAGTCCACTACAAAGTGTCCTGATATTTTAATTAATTTATTTTTTTAATATAGAGTCTGTTTTACTGAAGAAGTTTCACTGAAACCTACTCCATTGACCATAAGACATGCAAAGCTCTATGGACAGATGGGTGACAGTAAATGTACTTGAGGTTCATGGCCAGGTGAACCCAGGACCTTTTACATGGAGGGCAAGAATTCTCCCATAAAAGAACCATTGCTCTCACTGAATTTCAACACACTGTTGTATACATAGCTCTTTCCTGTCTTTCTCCTTTCCTCTTAATCCATGTCTACTTACATTTTCCCCCATTATAAACGTTCTAAGAACCAACTCATAGCTGACCCTTCGGTGGGTTTTCAGAGGCTCTAAATAGCATGTGAGGTGATTGCCTATCTCTCTCCTGTGGTGCAGCTTGTGGAATCAAACCACCTGCTTTTGGGTTGACAACATAATTACTCTTTATTCTGATTTATTTGATATGAATAGTCTATTTTTGTGTGCCCAGTTGAATTTGAGGTTTTTAAATATTTACATGCATCTTATTATGTTATAAACTTATCCTATTTCCTTTTCTGTCAGTACTATATTGTAAAGATTTATTTATGTTTATGTGTTTAGATCTCATCTACTAAACTCTGCAAATGTACAAATATGACATAATGTTAATACACCACAATTTAGCTTTCATTACTCCCAGGAATGAGCGCTTGGGTTACATCCAAATGATTGCTACTAAGAGCACTAAAATTAATTTTTTATGTATTTTCTCATATCTTTGGAAAAATAGTCATCTAGAGTGTGATTTTCACTAGATCACAGCACATATCTATAATGAATTTTACTAAATAAGTCACATTAATCTTTAGAATGACTGTACTATTCTAAACTCCTACAAACAGTGCTGAGGATTCATAAGATTTCCCATGTTCCCACTTCTTCAGGTACTTTTGTGTTACCTAGTTTTTTAAAGCTTCAATACAGCATATATGTCACTATATATGACCTGATATCTTTGTTTCAGTGGTTTTATGCTATTTCTTTGTAATGCGTATTACCATCTTTATGCTTATTTTTACATTTTACTTAATACTATAATTTCAGAGTAGCAGGTATTCTTTATACTTTATAGATGTTTGAACTGTCTGATTTGGACATTACAATTGTTTTCTGCTAATAATAAACAGCTGGTTTATTTACTTTATCCATAATGCCCTTTGTTCACACAAAGCCACAGAAGGAAATTGTGATGTCTATCAAAGTATTTGCTTCAGTCAAACTTTGCTTGCTTTTATACTATATTTTCTATTCACATGTGGTATTCTATCATTCTATAGTTTGGGATAAATTCAGTTTTGTTTAGTAATGCAGTCTTCACACATCATCAGCTAAACAGTCTATTGATTGAAGTCTTAATAGGGATACACAGCTTCTCTTCAGAAAATGCAAACCAAAATACCATGGAGTGATATTTATAAATTGCATAAAAGAAAAATACTATTAATATGAAAGGATATGCCCAGTGGAAACAATATGAAAAAATGAAGGTTAGGGGGAAAAGGAAATTAATTTTCAGACCAATACAGAAGGAATTTACTATCAGAACACAAAAAACCTTAACACATAACATTTCAGTGCCCAGTTCAACTTCATTCTCCACCCTTAACTTATTTAATTCATGTGAATATGGGCTGAGGCCTCTGTTCTTTGACTCAGGGTAAAAGCTGTTTAACTTTTCTTCACATTTTAGTAGCAACAAAAGTAGCAACTTTTACTGCAATTCCCAAGCCCATAATTCTTTTCCTTACAAAATTCCACACTTCTATGAGTCTGGACTGATGCAAAAAAATCTTACTTCTGACATCAATTGTAAAAAGAACAAGGGCCACTTTTGGACAGCCATGTCAGGTCTTTACCAAGTTCATGAAAGAAACTTCCTCCAACAACAGCATCAACAACACAAAATCAATTCCATTAGTTTACACATCTTCCCCATGCTTCTATTTTGTTTTCTACTCTTCTCAATACCAATCTTACTGCTTTACTGTGTCCAAAAGCCAATGCAACAGCTCACAGAACACACGGAACCACAATTGGTAAGTCAAAAGTTTATAATACGTGTTAGTAGTAGCTTCCATTTAGAAAAACTTCTGAAATGTGCTCAGAGGCACATCAAATGTGCTTGAGCCTCACAGCTTTAGGCCAGTGTCACAAAGTTACCCCGATCCCTAGTTGGCCAACAAATGGGCAAATGCCCTTAGCTCTAGTTTAAATGGTGTAGCAACCTCAAAGCCCCACCTCATATCAAGACTCTCCACTGCAGCTGCTATGGCTACTGCTCCCATAGGTCTTCCTCGTATGTCTGGCAAAAGAATGTGTTGCATTCTCTTACTAGCTCAATTGTGGCAGTGTAGTTTTTTATTCTACTGGTGGATCTGTTCAATTTAATCTTAAAACTAGCCAACCTTGTGGACTGATGAGATCAGTTAGTCCCTTTGTCAATAGGTGAACACACCCTATTTGCTACCCATCCACATGGAAAAATAACATTCAGTAGCTAGGAAAGCCATTTTAAACACTACACTTTTCATACCACATGGGGATATTAGAGTTTTACTTATTTTATATTTGTACCTCCTGTTTTTTACACAATAATATAATTTATAAACTATTTGCACACTGATTTTTCCTCCTTTTATTGGCATAATTATTTCTTTTTTTAATATTTCTGTCCAGAATATTTTCAAATGATGTCTTTGTCCAAAGCTTTGAGAATGTGTACGCCAAAGAATAACACTTTTGGCTGTAGAATTTAGTTACTCAGAAAGAGTTTAGTCAGAGAAAGAAACTCTTATTTCCACTGAATCCCATAAAGATTGTAGGTTTCTGAAATTTATCAGACTCAAACTTATTGATGTGTAGTCAAATTGATTTATAGCTTTCCCACCAGTAGGTTTTCAGAGTGTCTATATATTATAGGAACCAATCACTCATCTTTGTCTTCCACAACCACTAGTGGATATGAACCATCAGAGAAGCCACCTTTGTGTGAGGAGGGCAATATCGACTATGCCACCAGAACTCTGCTGTTTTTAAAAGTACAAGACATATTTCTAAGAAAACACTTATGGCAAATAAATGAAATGCCATCATCAATCATTTTGAAACGTTAACATTCCAATACCTGGTTGTGTTTTACTTTTTTTTAAAAAATAGTTTGTTTTGGTGATTGATTTTGTATTTGGGATTTTATATTTTTTCCCTTTAATTCAATGATAGGTGTAGCTTCACTTTGAGAGCTGGAGCACAGTAATGGTGTAATTTTATTCCTAGAAAATTTGAAAAGAGAGAATCAGAAGTCTCATGTAGGAAGTCTCAATTTCAGTCGTCTGGAGTTGACTGCAAATCATAAGGACCCTATATGGGTTAAGTTGAATTGTCTGTACAAGGTTTTCAGTGACAAATTTTTAAAATTTTCCCTAATATTTTTATTGATTTTTATGTATAACCATTCATATACATGTGTTTAATGCATGTACATGGTGCTTCATATAGTCTTTCATTTATATTGTGTTTTGTTCTTGTGGAGTGTGTTTTATTTAATCATTAAGATAGAAATATTGTATTTTATACAATTAATTATTATTGATCCATGTCTATTATTACCCAATCTTTTCACGTCCCCATTGAATTTTTCCTATTTAATCGCTTACTAACCTCTGCTAGCCTAGGAAGTTCCCTTCTATTTTATTTCTCAACTCTTTCATCCTTTCCCCTTTCCCTTTTGAACATTTATATACATCTTGCTCAGTTATCTTTCTATTTTTAGAATAATGGTCTTTATAGTATTTGTCTTCGTGAGACTGAGGCATTTAACTCAGCAGAATTCTCTGTAGACTCTCAAGGGCAGATTTTTTTTTTAGTCTTCAGGTTTCTTTTTGGTGGCACCTCTAATGAATCTGAACTATCACACTTTTGGTTAGCTTCTAAGCACATTAATTTCTTTTGACCATCCAAGCTCTTGTTAAATAGTATAACTCATTGTGTTCACTCAGATTGGCTGGCTTTTCTACTAGGCAACACAGCTAGACAAGCAATTTTCCTACAATAAGTTTTCTTGATAGATTAAATTCCAGTAACCCTAGAATTTTGCCAAAGGAAGATGTAGTAAAGTATTAAATGGATAAGAGTACTTGTGTAGTTTTAACCTTTTACTAGTCACTGTCCAAAGATAGTATGATTGTGCATTTGTCCGGCTTCTAACAGTATTTTTAATTCATTGGGAGGCACCTAAGAAAACAAATTCTTGCCATTTTCTTTAGAAAGATTGTTGTTGCTGTTGTTGTTGTTATGTGTCATCGAGTCGTTTGCGACTCATAGCGACCCTATGCACAACAGCCCTAAACCCTGCTCTATCCTGTGCCAATCGCACTGCCTCCCACACACCCATCCCG
>NW_006399808.1:15102839-15106138 GCF_000299155.1 Elephantulus edwardii | reverse complement strand
GCCTTATTTTTTGCTATTTCCTTCAAAGCAGCTTGAACTTCTGCCTCCACCACCATAGGCTCTGCCTCAAATGCTATTTCATTAAATTCTTCTGTGTCTGCCAATTCCTTTCGGTACAATGACTCAGTATCCACTGAAAACCCTATTGAATGCAATTCCACTCTAAAACTCATGCTGTTACTGTTGAGTGTCGTCAGTTCAGAACAAATGTAATTGAACTTCCAGATATTTTCAAAGGCAGTCAATCACACTTGTAAAAATTGTCCATTTTTTCTCTGATGGAACAACTAATGGATTCTAATTGTGTACCTTTGAATTGGTAACTTAATTCCTTATCACTAAGCCACACATAGATTCCATTAAAATCAGAATAGACTCAAGGTTAACTGATCAATTTGATTAACTAGTTGTCATTATCATTATTACTTTGTAGAAGGCTTTCATAGCTATTTTCTTACTTTCCCTTAACATAATCTTTTCTTCCTCTGTTCAATCTGTCAGTGCTTTTCTCAAGTTATTTGCTAACCCACACTCAAGCTCAAAATCAGACTTTTGTTTGCAAGTGGTTTTTCTTATTAGGTTTTCAAATCCAAGCTTTCCTGTTTTTAAGTTATTGACATTTCTCTCTTTGATTTTGGAGAAGAGAGCCAGACATTCAAGCTAGTTCTTTGTTTTTCAGAATCAGAAGCCAAATCTTGATTGTATTAATCCATAGATTTTATTTTACATGTCTCCCAAGAAGAATTCATGATACATTATTGTGTGTATGTGTGTGTGTGTGTGTGTGTGTGTCCACTTAGAAGTATGTATGACACATTTTCTTGGCTTATTCATTTTTTTTATCAAAATGGCTTTATAAACCCACATATAGTGTCCTGCTGACTGTTTTTATAGGAAAACTATCCAAATGAAAGACTGAGATTTCAAAGGCCATTACTTGAACTTGTGATTGGCTCAATGCCTTTCCATAAGTAGATGTTTCCTTGAATTGTGAAGCAATAATTGGACACTAGAGAGCTATTATTTGTAGGGTTTCCAAGTAATTTTTGTTTTAATGCAAAGCCAAAGTAGAGTGCTGGTAAAGGGTATCTGGAAATATGGCTTGGATAGCTGAATATAGCAGTTTCGTATGGAAAACACATTTCCTTTGCACTAGGGCATAGCATCTAAAAGTTGGCAATATTCATAATCCTTGATACTTCTGGATAATATCATAATCAGTGATAAAGGAACATAAGTGCATTAACATCTCCAAAAGCAGTACACTGGGGTGTTTGGGGTTTGAGGCTTTGTTGTGTGTTTTTATGTTTGTTGTTGTTTTTTTTACTTCTTCTAGTTTATTTTTCTGACAATTTTTTGTTTAGAACTCTATTGCAATTTAAAAAATAATTAGGAGTAGACATTAGGAAATATATTACCAGTGTGGATTCTTTAAGATGCTTTTTTGAAACAAACAAGCAAAAACCCACCTAACTGGTTTGAGGTTAAGAGTTTTATGTGTTGGGTCTGTTTTCTATCCTGTAACAACAGATAGTTTTGTAATATATTAGGAGATACCCAAGGAATGATATTGAAATTAGTCCACTATAGTGTGTCTATTTCTGGATGCCTGGTGATAAGCTTAGGAATCTGAGGCAACAAGTCAGATAAAAGTTAGAAAACTAAAGGTGATGAGAATTAGCATGTTGGAACATTTTTAATAAGAATATTTCTAAATAATATCCAAAGATAAGCTCCAAATTCATTGCCATTAAGATGTTTGTTTTTTTTTTTTTTTATGGTGACCTGACCGTATAGAGCAGAATAAAAATGACTCATATGGTTTCCAAAGCTGTAAATCTTTACAGAAAAACCAAGTGTTTAATTCTGGCACTTTTGAGCTCCTTGAAGATGAGACTTGGGGAAAAAATTAATATTCCTCCTCCCTCTGGTTTGTAAGGCTATATATAAATAATGAGACCATAATACGGGGCTGAAGAAGAGAGTAAAATGATGCTTTATATTTTATCTAATTGACAATGCTGTTACCAAATTATTAAGTAATATAGGAAAAGAGGTATTATTTATCCTGTGAGAGGAGTATGAATGTGTTGTAACTTAGATATATCTGAAGTAACTAATACATTGTTATTAATTGCTGTTGATTCATAGACTACTCGTAACGACTCTATGAAGGAAAAACCTGAACACTTGTATAATTTTGGTCATTTCTCTATGTTCATTGCGTTTCTGGAGGCAAGCCATTTCGGAAGTGGATGCCAGTTCTTATTCCAAGCTTGTTTTAATCGGAAAGCTCCACCAAACACTGTTCACCATGGGTAACCATTATTGCATTTGTCCTATCAGTGTCACAGTGTTTAGCATCACAGCAACTATGAGTCACCTCTGTACAGCAATGCAAATAACCAGTGTTACATCACTTAGAAGACTGTTTGACAAAAACCAATTTAATCCAAGCCTGAGGGCTGCAGAAGATTAAAATCATCTGCCTTGGGCTTGGTATCAGTAGATTGGCTTCTAGATTTATAATACTTTGGAGGCTTCAGGTTTTGGTTGAAAAAAGTTGTTGTTAAGGGTGAGCATACAGAGTCTATTAGTATAATAGTGGCCTAAGGTCATCCAAGCTATGGTGTCACTATTAAACAAACATAAAGAAAAGAAATTTAGTTGGTATGAATCTTTCGTCTGCAACTGATATCTACTGAACTGAAGACAGTTTTGGACTAATAAATTCAGGTACATAATTGCCATTAATTGAAAAAATATTCAACCTTAGAATTCTGTACTTTAACTTGAACATTATAGAATTATTCTAATGAAAACTAGAAATTTACTTATTTTCTGAAACTCACTAAATTTCAATAGTTAGAGAACAAAAGGTTACCAATGACCCCAAAGACAGAAATTCAATTAAATACTACTGTTAGGAAAACAAACATAATAAAAAGATATCAATGGTACACGTAGTGAAATGGGAAATTTAAAGTTACCATTAATCTAATTTAGTGAAGAGTGATGGCCTTATTAAGAGCAATTTTAGTTTTAGGAGGAAACAAAAATTAATTCATTATGACAAAAGAAGGCAGTATTGAAAAGTAGAATTAATATTAATTTAATGATGGTGCATTATTGTTAAAAATGATATCTGAGTATTACATTCATCTATTATAAGGCAGATGTAGTAGTTTTTGTCACTTGTTATTGTTTTAACAGAAAAAATGGTTGTGTTGTTGTTGTTGTTATGTGCCGTCGTGTCGCCTGCGACTCATAGTGACCCTATGTACAACAGCCCTAAACTC
>NW_006399808.1:15084609-15100389 GCF_000299155.1 Elephantulus edwardii | reverse complement strand
GCATATATTTGAATGATAGTGGTATTCACTGGACTTCCTTGTATGCGTATAGATATTATCCTGTCACTGACAATATTGTACTTCAAGACAGATCTAGCCAATCGCACTGTCTCTGACACACCCACCTCGATTACCCCAGGAACAGAATCAATCCACCTCATAAAGGGCCTTCCCCTCCTGCGCTGCCCCTCCAGCCTCTCAAGCATGATGTTCCTCTCCAAGGACCGGTTTCTTCTTATAACATGTCCAAAGTATGTTAGAAGGATCCTCAGAATCCTTGCCTCCAGGAAGCTTCCCAGTTTAACCCTTTCCAGGATGAATCTGTTTGTTTTCCTAGCAGTCCATTATACCCTCAATACTCTTCTTCAGCACCACAGCTCAAAGGCATCAATTTTCCTTCTATCCTCCTTAGTCACTGTCCAACTCTTTGACGCATAAAAAGTGATAGAAAAGACCATGGCCTGTATCAGGTGCACCTTAGTCTCCAGAAAGACACCATTGCTCTTCAGTACTTTAGAGAGGTCCCTAACAGCAGACTTTCCCATCTCAATACGTTTTTAATTTCCTGGCTACTCACCGAAATTTAATCTTTAGAAGTTTTCATTCATCAATTTTATCCTCTCCAATTCGTGCATTTCTGGCGATGTTTGGCAGTGTATTTATACCGTAGACTAGGCTGTCTAAGGTTGATGTTAATGTATCTCAGATGCACTTTATTGTTTTTGAACTTCACTCCCTTGTCTCTGATCCACCTTGAGTTGATTTCTGTGTATGGTGTGAGATGTAGAAACTGTTTCATCTTTCTGCAAGTCAGCATTTCCTTTTGCCAGCATAATTTGTTTAAGATATTGTCATTTCACCATTTAGGTTGTATTTCGTTGTTAAATATCAATTGACTATGCATAGTTCTGTTCTGAATTCTATTCCATTGTCCCATGTGATTGTCATTGTCCCAGAACTATGCTATTTGGGTTACTATCACTTTGTAGTATTTGAAGTCAGGAAGTACTACACCTCCCACTTCATATTTGTATGACTGGAATTTCATAACATGGGAGTGGCAGGGAAGTCCCTGTTTCTGGAGTATTTGAGCTCTTAATGGCTTCCATTGTTTCTTCCATGTTTTACAGCTTCTTCTGTAGCTTTTAAATAACTCCACATCAATATATATCTTCTGGTTCTCTCTGTCTGAGGTATTCATTGTGTCTTCTTTTTCAGGAGAAGGGTTATTTTGTTTCTTCATGATAACTTAGTCATATTGCTGCTTTCTTGACATATGCAAGTCTTTTCTTAGTAGATATTAGGTTGTTGTAACTATAAAATATTACACTATATGGCAATATTTTGGAAGGACCTGTGTATTAGTGCTTCCCTGTAGGAGAACACCATCTGAAGCAGTATGATTTTTACTCTCTTGAAAACTTGGCTTAACCTGGCCTCTTTCTCTTGAGCTTAAGCAATCACTCATGATGTAGGCAGATTGCCATGTTCAATGCTAAAGTATCTCTTGTATTGGTGCTCCTGAAATAGCACAGCAGGGCAGCAGTGGGTGAGACTGGTCTCCAGGTGGCAGGCATGGCAGGAGGGCCTGGCCTAGCACACTGGTATGCTTATGACTTGTGGCAGGTCGAGCCCTGCAGCAGGTCATGCTGTGTGGCAGGTCAAGTGATTGGGCAGGTCGCGTCATATAGAAAGTTGTATCATTGTTATTAATATTTTGTGTAATCCATATAATTCTACATATGCTTTTTAAAATTTAGTTTCTCTGGACAGATTTAAAGAAAAAGAACTTAAAATAAAGCTATGAAAGGGTTATGTAATATGTTTATAAGACTCTATTTATGGTTAGCCCCACACAATTTATTTAACTGTAAAGTGACAGGGAATTGATGGGTTATCTTTTTAAGAACATCATTCTGATATCTTGACCCTTATGTAATATAAATGTGAGTACACTGGAAAAGTGAAAAGTTTTGTGTCACATGTTTTGGGCATGTCGCTGTTTTTAGTGTTTGGTGTTATTGATTACTGCTCATGGAAATAGATCTGAACCTTGTCCTAGCCTGTGCCATCTTCATAATCACTAACACTCCAACCCATTGGCATTTTGTACATCCACGTGATTGAGAGTCTTCCTCTCCCCTGCTTGCCTCTCACCTTTCCAAGCATGATGTCCCTGTCCAGGGAATAGCACATCCTAGTAACATGCCCAAAGTATGTAAGACAAAGCTATATTATCTTTGTTTCCAAGTAGCATTCTGGCTGCACCTTCTCCAAAACATTTCTATTAGCTCTTTTGGCAGTCCATAGGATATATTCAGTAATCTTTAACAGCAGCATAGTTCAAAGGAATCAATATTTTCTTCTGTTATTCTAATTCATTGTAAATCTCTCAAATGCATAGCAAATGGTTGAAAAGAGCATGGCCTGAATCTGACACACCTTAATTCTCAAACTGACATTATTACTCCTTAATAATTTAGAAAGTTCCATGACTGTAGACTTTCCCAGTGCAATACATCTCCTGATCTCCTGACTGCTAATACCAAGTTTCAATTGTGGACCCAAGTTAGATGAAGTTGTTGACAGTTCCAATCTTTTCTCCATCTATCATGATGTTGTCTATAGGTCCAGCGGCAAGGAATTTTATTTTCTTGTCATGGAGATGCAACCCATATTGAAGGTAGCAGTCTCTGATTTTTTTTTCTTTTTTTTCTGCAAAACCTTAAGTCTTTCTTACTTTCAGCAAGCAAGGTTAGATCATCTGCATAACAAAGGCTATCGATGAACCTTTCTTCATTCCTGATGCCATATTTTTATTCTTAGTATCAAGCTTTTCAATAATTTCCTCAGCATACAGATTGAATGTCGTTGTTGTTGTTAAGTGCTGTTGAGTCGTAGGCGACTCATAGTGACCCTATGAAGGAGAGTCCTCGACACTTGGGTGCCTTTCATCCTCTCTCCAGGTTCATAGGGTTTCTGGAGGCAAGCTATTACGGAAGTGAATGCCACTCCTCCTTCCAAAGTTTATGGGTGTCAGTTCAAAAATTAACCCTAGGAGCTATGAGCAGAGCAGAACGTACACAAGACCCTTAGGATGCGACAGGTCAAGGAGCGGCCAGGGATTAATTTTACACCAAGTGTTCCCTTGCTCTGTTCATGTAACAGTCTCTTGGTCTAAGTTTCACATGTGCACAATTAAGTGTTCTGGGATCCCCCTTCTTCTCACTGTTAGCCATAGTTTTTATGATCCACAAAGCCAAATGCCTTTGCACGGTCATGAAAGCACAAATAGGCAAGTTGCTGGAAGAGGCTCTTTCTTAGAGAAGGTCATCATGCTTGAAAATGTGTAAGGTTGGCAAAGGAGAAGACTCTCAACCAGACCGATTGGCATAATAACTACAACAATGGTCTGGAGTATTTCAGAGATTATGAGGGTAGAACAGGATAGGACAGAGTCCAGATATGTTGTTCATAGGGTCAAATGAATATTCTCCTACTCACCGGTACCTAACAACAACAAAAATAACAACAAATCTTCTGCTACATATTTATCTTCTAAAAGATCACTCAGCAAATAACCCCTTTGATCAGAATTCTCTGTGATCTTTGCAGTTGTGTTGCTCACCATGCCTGTTCCCCAGACTGCCACAGCATCTGGGTATCATGATTGTTTTAGCTTTTATGAAGGAAATCTAGTGACTAGAAAGGAACTCCAGTTGTGATGATTTATGAAGTTGTTATTGTTATGTACCATCAAGTCAAAATTGGCTTGTAGCTGACCACCAGGTGGTTTTCAGAGGCAGAGTGTTGTGTAGAAGATTGTCCATCTTTCTTCCCCAGGAGAGCTGGTGGATTGGAATGCTATGCCTTTGGGTTGGCAGTGTAACTATTTACCACTGAGCTCCAGAGCTCCATAGATACATGAAATAATTCTTTAGTATTTTTTTAGATGTTTAAGTATGGTCATTATTAGTATTGACTTTTTTTTTGGTTGATTGCTTTGGGGTTTGGGGTTTTCAAAAATTGTTTCTGATTATAAAACGAACCCAAACTTACATGTTACTGTTGTCAACTACCATTGGTCAGCAGCACCTGATTCAACAAGACTCATTAAAAATGAATGTAAGTATTGTCTGGTCCTGCACCGTCCAATGATTGTTGAAATTCAGATTGTTGTTACCCTAATATTTTTGTAGGTTGATTTTCAAAAAGTGAATTAACAGGCATTTATTCCCCATCTGCTTTTACCTGAAAGTCATACTGAAACCTATTTAACATTAATACAAGTGGAAATCTCCACTGACAGGCCAATACTCACCATACAGGCTTATTGGCCAGGAATTGACACTAGGTGTATCACATGGGTGGTAAGAATTTTACTATTCAAGTCTCTTTTACCTCCCAAACCATTGCTATTATTAGGTGCTGTGAAGTCGACTACAACTCCTGGCAATCCTGAGAACAGCAAATATGAAAACTGCCCTATCTAGCACCATCACCACGATCTCTGACATGCTAGGGCCCTTTCTTATAAACATTTTGTCAATCTACCTTATTAAGCTTCTTTCTCTCTTAAACTGATCCACTACTTCCCAACATGATTTTTTTTTTCTAAGGAGTGGCCATTCCTGATAAAATGATCAAAATATGTGAGATGACGTTTTATCAGTTGGATTTCCTCCAATATAGACTTGTTTGTCTTTTGGCAGTGCACGAGTTGTTCAATCCGCTTCTCCAAAATCTGAATTCAATGCAATTGATTCTTCTTATCTACTGTCAACATTATTTAACTTATATCAGTATACTATGAGTAATTATGACACCATAAACATCAAGGTAGACCTGTGCACCTTAAGGCTTTCACTGGATAATTCAAATAAAAGTAGATCACCAGGATTTTCTTTCAAAGAACCTCTAGGTAGACTCTAACTTCCAACTTTCTTGTTAGCAAATGGTAGAATTAACTATGTATCATCTAAACATCTAGGAACAGTAGTTTGAAGATACTAGTTTCATCTCAGGCTCTAAAGAGACAAAAGGCAAGATATTAGATGTGTAGGAAAAGGACCCAAACCCCTATTTCTTAATAAACCATGTACTCCAAAGGAAAACAATGAAAGGACCAGAAATGTCCCAACTCTTCTGTAGCTTCAGATAAGCACAGACAGTACTGGCAGGCTAAATAGTAGAAGCCTCCCCACCCATGAAAGTAAACTTTAATGGCAACTTTTCTTTAATAAGTTACACGCTGTTTAGATAAATGAACTATTTGTGCTATCACAATCACAGAGTAATAGGAAGAGAAGAAAATATCAGCTTGTATTTTTCACATATTCTCAGGAACAGAAGTTATTTATTAGATATCTGAATTTTTCCCCTCAATTATATCATCCAAAGAACATCTCCTCCCACCTCTAACACCATATTTCTTCTCATTCTCTTTTGGTAATATACTTGAATAAAGTATTATGTGTTAAACAGTCAACCAAATTATAAGTAGCTATATTCCACAAAGGTAGTCAGATCGAGATGAGAAGTGTGCTCCTGTTAAGATTTACAACCCTGGAAACTTAATGGAGCATCAGTATGAGTGAGAATCTATTTTACATCAGTGGGGGTTTTGTTGTTGTTGTTGTTTGCTTGCTTTTTTTCTTAAATTTTATTTTGTTTTTTATATTGATACTTTTTTGTTTTGGTTTGTGTCAAAATAATTTGAATTTAAATCAGTCAGGAGAAAATCTTTTATTTACATTAGAATACCTGTTTAGTCATGTAAGACCACTTTGATAGCTTTCATTAATTTGTTGTATATTCTTCTTATGATAATATAACTGTCCCTATTTCATAATTTTGAAAGCCATTCTTGTCCATGTTGATAATATCTTAGCACACTCTGTTTTACCTTTAGCTATAATGTCTTTCTGTTCTATGATTCCAATCTCCAGATAGTAAGAATCAAACAAATATCCGGCCTCCTATTTGTTATTCCAAGAAGACAATGTAGGGAGATCTTATGGCTTAGAGGTAAGAAACTACACTATAGTCTCTTTTTTTATGTTATTATGTGTGACTGACTTGGAACCAATCCACATCTGACCCACCAACTGATTTCCAGAAGCAGTAAATAGCACAGGAGAGGATTGCCCATCCTTTGCTCATGGTGCAGCTGGTAGATTGAAACATGGTGCCATTGGGATTACAACGTCCAGCACCACTGCTCAAAGATATCAATTCTCCTTCTATCATCCTAGTCATTATCCAGCTTTCTGATGCATAGCAAGTAATTGCAACTCAGGGAATAATACTATTAATCATTGATCAGTCATTAACAATATATAATTAACAACAGAAGATAATTTATATATATGTACTGTTGTTGTTGTCATGTGGTGTCAAGTTACCTGAGGCTAATAGCGACTCTATATACAACTGTCCTAAACTCTGCTCTATCCTGTGCCAATCTTACTGTCTCTGACACCCCTACCTACCCCCATTATCCCAGTCACTGAATCAATCCATCTCGTCCAGGCTCTTCCCCTCCTGCTCTGTGCTCCACCCTCCCCCAAATGACATATTTCTCCAAGTACGGTTCCTCCTTGTAACATGTTCAAAATATGTCAGATGAAGCCTCAGAATCCTTATCTCCCAGGAACAGTTTAGCTTCACCCTCTCCATGATGAACTTGTTTGTTCTCCAAGTAGTCCATGGTATATTTAATCTCTTGTAGATGACATCATCTTTTCGTTCTTAAAGATAGCCAGTTCTTTACATTTCTACTTATTTAATCTCTCTCCATATAACAAGAAATTTACTCAAATCATTCAAATTCTGTAGTTTGCTTTATATCTCTATTAATATTACAGTCTCTAATACTTCCTGAAGCCTGGAAGCAGGAGCGGCATTCCATTCTGAAATGGCTTGCCTCCGGAAACTCTATGTATGAACAGTGCTCAGGCCTTTCGTTCATAGGGTTATTATGAGTCGTCTACGACTCGAGGGCACCTAACAACAACAAGCAATACTTCCTCAGCATATAATCATTGTTGAACACTATAGAGCCAGAACCGATCCATAGTTGATCTTCCAGTGGGTTTTCAGAGGCAGTAAATTGCAAAGGAGGTCATAATTCATCTTTCTCCTAAACAGTAACTGATTGGTTTGTGCTGTGCACCTTTGTTTTGGGGGCACAATTCCTTCCCAGTAAGCCATCAGATTTCCTTTTATATCAAATAGCATGATTACATGAAATTACAAAATAGAACTACATCACATCAAAAAATAAAAGATAATTACATTGATATTAATAATAATGTTCTGGCTGAGTAAATGCATACTCTTGGGGGTATAATGTAATTCATGATAGTGAGCTAAAAATTTATATCCTGTTTATTATAAATAAAATATTTCAATAATATGGTCATTTGTGTTCTTTTGAAATGGAATATCCTTTCCAAGCAAATTAGGTCAATCTCTAGAGCATTAAAAATTGAAGATAAAGGAGAAATAATGAATAAATGTGTTGTTCTTGACTAGGAAAGATGTAGTAAATGATATTTTTATAATTTATTATCTATGAGATATTTATTTACTTCCAGCATTTCTACTTTCATAAAATTCTAAAACTGTAGATGTCAACATATCTATCCACTTTCCAAAAGAGGTCTTAGATCTAAGATTCAAGACAATAGAAAGAAAGCATGCTAGTTTAACACAGTGTGCAATACAAATGGTAAGATTTCACAGATTCTTCACAATTCTCTTCCAATTTTCATGGAAAATTATCCTACAGCTTAAATGTACACATTACAGAGGCAGGAACTAAAAGATCTGCTAACTCTTATAATAGTGTAAAGGAGGCTTTGAGAAACAGTGCTGCTAACCCAACACCTCTCTGGTGACTTGTACTTCACTTTATGAATAGAGGGCTGTTCCTCACGCTGTGGAAATGAGTGAGAGGATGAAAATGGTGGTAGTACTATTGTTTACCTACTCCAAAGATTTTCAGTCTAACATAAGCACATCATTACTACCTCAACTTAAACACATTAAATCCTTCACCATAGTGATTAATGTATATGTCAATGATGATGAAGATGGTGATATCTCTAAGATAAAACCCAGAAACTAGAAAGAATGCATTTCAAAAGGCACACATACAGTTCAAGCAGCAGCATTAACTCAAGCTGCTAGTGAATGATTTCTAATTTAGAATGACTTTCAATCAGGAAGGGACTATCCAACTTTTTTCAGATGTTTAGAAAGTGAATATTAGGATTAACAAGCTGACAAATTATACCCTATTCCATTAGTCCTACTACAATAATTAAAAAAAAAAACACAACCACTGACTAGATGGTGAAGAGAATGAGATTGTTAACAGCTCAGTTCACTTAGTTTTACAATCAGCACTTTTGGTACCAGCAGGCAGGAAATTAAAAGACAAATTGCATTGACCTCTCCAAAGTACTGAACAGCAATGATATCAGCCTGGAGATTAGGGTGCACTCAATCCATGCTATAGTCTTTGCAATTACTTGATATGCATCATGATGCTGGATGAAAACTAGCTATGATAGAAGGGAAATTTATGCTCTTGAGCTGTAATGCTGGAGAAGAGTATTGAATACACCATGAAATCCTAGGAGAACAAACAGTTTTGACTTATCAAGGGTGAAAACAGGCTGCTCCTTGGAGGCAAGGATTCTAAAGCTTCATCTGACATACTTTGGACATGTTGCAAGGAGGGATCAGTCCTTGGAGAGCGGCATCATGCTTGGGAGGGTGGAGAGACAGTGCAAGAGAGGAAGATCCTGGATATGATTAATTGATTCAGTGACTAGGGGAATGGGGGTAGATGTGTCAGAGACAATAAAATTGGCACAGGATAGAGCAGGGTTTAGATCTGTACATAGGGCCACGATGAGTCACAGGTGACTTACAACAACTGACTACAACACAGATAAAAGATATTAATTCTCCTTCTGTCCTCTTCATTCATCGTATAGCTCTCTGCTGCTTAGAAGGTGACTCAGAAGACCATGACCTGAATGAGGTTCAAATTGACATCATTGCTCTTCAACATTTGGAGAGATACCTAACAGTGGACTTGACCAATGTATTATATCTCCTGATATCATGACTGTTGGTAACAAGGATGTTTATTGTTGATGTAAGCAAGATGAAATACATTCCAAGTTATATCTTTTCTATCTATCTATCTATCTATCTATCTATCTATCTATCTATCTATCTATCATGAAATTGATTATTGATATGTGACAGAGAACCATTGTTAACAAAGGCTGTAGTCTTTAATCTTCTGCAGCAAGCGTTTCAAACCTTCACTTTTCAGCAAGCAAAATTGACCCATTTCTGATCTTCCAGTGTGTTTCCAAAAGATGTAAATCGCACTGGAGGAGATTGTCCTTCTTTCTCCTTTGGAGAAGCTAATAGATTCTAACAGAGTACTACTGGATTGGAAGCATAACTCTTTATCCACTAAACCACAAAGTTCTTTTGTGACTGAGTGAATGAAAATGTCACCAAAAATATTTTCACTGGTGTCACAGATCATCCACACTTGTTTACAAGAAGGAATCTTTCAGGGTGCCACAAGCTGCTTTTGAACATTAGGTATATCATAACATTATGACATCTGTGATTATATTCACATAAGCTGCTTGACAAACCCCAAGTACTTTAATTACTTCACAGCTGTAATATTTTCAAATTTATATGAAGAGTTTCCAGGAAAAATGTACTTTATGCCTGATTAAGAGAAAGATCCCAAGTGGAAAACTGTGGTTTGGATTTGTTTCTGTTAATCCTCTTCATGAATGAAAACTACAGCTGAGACTGATCTGAAGAGAACATCAGAAACCTAAAGTAGCAGTAGGTCATCAAGTTATCTAGCCTTTGTTAATAGTAGCAACATTATTGTTACTTTACTTTTGTACACATAAAAAGAAATTTATATTTTATTGTTTTTGTTCATTCACTTGTAGTAATCCTTTATCCTCTTTTTTTTCCCAGGCTGTCACCTTTATCTATGTAGGCATTGAACTAGTTTAGCAGAGCTTCTGGGCAGATATATATGGATCTAATTCTTAGAACTTCCTGTCTGCAGGTTTGTAGGTAATGCTGCCATCATTTTGGATTAGTGATAAACGGTCATGAAATTGGAAACAGGTTCTTTTAGCTTTTCACAAGAATCTGAAAAAATACAAATGTGTGCACCCAGAATGTGTGATTCCAACTCAAACATCATAAAATAATACACAGTGCATGCTTAGCTGCATGCAGGACCGCAGGAACAGATTAAATGACATTGCCTGGTGCCAAAGTCAAGTATGGTTTCAACATTCAAATGTGTAGAAATATGGAGCAGTTTTAGCTTAAACTTGAACTAATGACACAGTTAAATTTATTCTTTGTGATATTGGAATAGGGGGGAGTTTTACTCTTTCTATACCTTTCTACTACAAGCTATTTGTAAATTGTCAATTTTTTATTATCAGAAAAAGGTATTAAAAATTGTAACAAAGACAATAATGATGCTGAACATTTAATACATGTTAAGACATTTTCAAATGTTATTTTGTTTAATTTTCACAACTCATTTTCCTAGGTTGTTGTAAGTACTATGGAGTTGATTGAGATTGTCCCTATCCTGGGACACCCTCATGAACCCATGCTGGGACAACCCATGCTTGACCATTGCTATAGCAATGTATTAATCCATTTTGTTAAGATTTTTCCTTTCTTTCACTTTCTTTGATTCTTCACCTTTCTAAGCATGGTGTACTTTTCAAGGACTGACTCTTCCTGACAACACACATAAAATATAATAGTAATTTCATCTGTCTCATAGGATAATTGATCTGATCCACTATCCAGCCTATCTTTTTGGTGGTGTTGTTGTTGTTATTATGTGCCATGGAGTTAAAACTGATCCATAGCTGACTTTTGAGTAGGTTTTCAGAGGCAGTTATTCTGACAAGATGATATTGCCCATCTTTCACAGCTGGTGGATTCAAACCAGGCTGTCAGGAACGCAGCACAGCTTCTAACCATTAGGCCATCAGAGCTTCCATTAGCCTATGAGGTAGGTGACATTACTGTTATGCTCACTTTACAGTCAAAAAGGTTGAGCTTCTAGCTTGGTATATAACTAATTCATTGCTAGTTGTTGTGTGTACCATCAAGTCAGAACTAACACAGAGATGATTCTCCAGCAGGTTTTCATAGTCAGAAAATCATTTGAGAGGTGACTTCCCATCTTTCCTTTGCAGAGCAGCTGCTACATCCAAATCATGTACCTTTGGTTTGGTTGGCACTGCAATTCTTTACAGCTAAGCCACCAAAGCTTCTGATTTCATGGCCAGAAGGCAAGTAAATATCAATGACTGATTTTATTATAATGCATTTGAGAGCAGAGCTCTCATTATTACCTGTACAGGAAATCTATGTTACATTGAGAAAATTGTGGTTTTCCTAGTTAGATAATTTCTTTTATTCATTTTTCAGATGTGAGGAATTGAACATCACTTCTGCCTCTATAATGGAAGTATTTAAATAGTTGTTGTATGTGCCATCAACTCATAGCTGACACCTTGGGTTTTCTGAGACAGTAAATCACACAAGAAGAGATTGCCCATCTTTCTCTTGTGGAGCTTCTGGTAAACTTGAACCACATGCCTTCAGGTTGGCAGTGCAACTAGAGGGCTAAAGCTTCTTACTTTACTATTCAAATAGTAATGGTCTTATATCAGCTTTTGAAAAGCTCTTGCATTAATATAAACTTTTACTGTGTTGTTTCATATAGAAGCAATGTTGTCACTTTCTGCAGCTCTAAAATACTCAGTCCAGGGGAATCAGGATCAGTCTCAGAAGCCAGGTAAACAGTGTCACAGAACTCTTAAATTTGTAGAGATCTTGTGATTTTTTTTATTTTTTTATTTATATTTGGTAAAGTATGACAAAGTGGAAAACCAACACATTAATAATAAGGTTTTACAACTCTCAGCCACAATCAATTTAACAAGTTCCCCCTTCTGTGGTATTTAACTACACGATCCTAGGAGGAAATAGGTAAGACAGGGACCCCCTTTTAGAGAATGCTATAAAAGTACTCTTTCGTTTTTGTCTTTCTTTGTATTACTGTTGTTGTTATATACAGTCAGATAAGAATTTATCTACTCATAACTGACCCTCCAGTGGGATTTCAGAGGCAGTGAATTACACTGGCGAAGAATGCCCGTCTTTCTCCCACATAGAAGCTATTGAACTCTAACTACTTACTTTGATAGACCACCAGAGCTCCCTCTACTGTAAGTGAGGAAAATTTAGAGAGAGGTACATATACACATGAGACTTTGTGAAATATGTATGATATACGACATTTAATACTCAAAACCTTTGAACACATATTTGGCCACTCTCCTGTCAGTTTACTTTTATTTAAGCTTTATATAAAATTCTACGTCCCATCACCAATTCTTACAATATCCTAAATAATTCTTACATTACTGTGACTAAAATACAAAATGCGAATTATTTGTCACCTACAGGGTCATTATTACAGAACTGGAGTATCTACTAAGATGTGATTTCAAGAGTAAACAGAAACTCACTCTTAACTTCTGAAATTCATCTATCATTTGCTCACAGAGGCCATAAATTATTAAAGTTAATTACAGCGTCATTGCTTTGATTTAAAGCTTCTTGTCTGGGGTTAAAATACAAACACACCTGGGAATGAGAACACATCAACATTTATAAATCACAGAATGATGAGTTAACCAGATCTTTTCATGAAAATATGTTCTGATGGTGGGCAGTAAGGGGTTTAACTATAGACAAATCATTTGAGAACAAAACAAGAAAGGTATTTTTAAATTCAGACGATTTTGAAAAGCTTTCACAAATTCAAGGCTGATAAGGTCACTGTAGAGTGACAGAATCACCAAGGTCAAGGGTTACACGGTAAATCAGACCACTAGCCCTTCACAACTGCCAATCCATAAGACATGGTAAGACAGCAGCTCAGGTTAACATGATGTGCAAGCAGTCAGCATAAAAAAAAGTATACTGAATGAACTACTAAACTGGACACAAACCCCAAACGCTCAAAGCAATAAAATTATCTGAGTAGGAGAAAGAGAATCTGATAAATAATTTGTTCTCTGAACCTCCCAAAAAATTTTTTAGAGGTAACACATTTTGCAAAGGCAACAGATCCATGCCTAGAACAAAAATGAGTGAAGATTCTTCATGATAAGGAACTTATGTTGTTTTCTGCTTTTGAGATTTGTTCAGGCAATGTCAGACTCAGGTTAGCATGTTAATCACCACCCCAGATAAAATTACCTAATACTAGCAAGTGGTTCTTTTCATCACAAAAACTCTGGACCATTTAAGGTCCAGAAATTGATCATGTTACAAACATTTTGGAAAACGAACAATATTTTGTTGGCGATGATGATTTAAACAAACAAATAGTGACTACAATTAAAGCATGCATTTTGGAAATTGTGTTTTGCAGTGTATAGAGATGTCAGTCTCCAAAACCTCTTTTACTGAATCTATTCAGGTACATACAGATTGTCAGACTACATTCAGCTTGAATATATAAAGAGAATCATGAAATTTAATTTCTCAGTTATGGTCATATAAAATTTTAAAGTAAAGTAAAACTCATGTAAGAATTTAAGATTTTGCCATGCAATAGAAAGAGGTAAAATTAAAGAAAAAATGGATTGAATAATCATTATACCTAGAAAGAAATCAAATCATACACTTTGGAGACAATTTAAGGAGGAGTAAACCAATTAATCAGTCAAATTCTCATACTCATACTTAGAAATGCTACAGTAGTGCTTATTATAGGAGGAGATGGTGACAACGTAGATTGCCTAATAAATACTGGGGAAGGAAATAGGAAAGGTGGCTTTTGGATTACTTCTTTTTTTTATAATTTTTTATTTTTTTTTTACAGAGGTTTTGGATTTCCATTCATTCATTGCCGCAATTTCCTAATAGTTACTGATATTAGTTTATTTCTGTTACATAATATAACCCAAATCTTCACATATTATCATAACTAAAATCAACCAGTGTCTCACATTTAAATTTCTCCTCAATGGATGGATAATTTAAATCACTCGACTTTTCAGCCTACCTATTCTGCTACATGACTTGTTGGAAAGAGCTGGCTTATTGGTAAGGAATTTCACTGCCAATCTGAAGACAGGTGGTTCAAATCCACCAGCTCCAAAGGACAAAGAGCAATTTCCACCATTGTGATTAACTGCCTCTGAAAACCCTCTGGAGAGTCAGTTATTAGTCAGTTCCAACTCCACAGTGTAAAATAACAACAAAAGGCAAATAATAGTTTAAAAGAATGTTTTTCCCCTATTTTTTCTTTTTTAGGAATACATTAATTATAGTGGAAAAACTCATGAGGATCGTGGACCTTGAAGCAATCTCTTTCCTTGGGTAAAATGCACATGAGTGATAGAGGCCACGGTCTTTGCCACAACTTGCTATGCATCAAAGAGTTGGACAAGGATGAAAGGAGAATTGATACCTTTGAGCTTTGGTGCTGCAGAAGAGTATTGAATATACCATGGACTCCTAGGAGAACAAAAAACTGGACAGGGTGAAGCCAAGTTGCTCCTTGGAGGCAAGGATTCTGAAGCTTCATCGGACATACTTAGGACACATCACAAGGAGGGATCAGTCCTTGGAGAGGGACGTCATGCTTGGGAGGGTGGAAGGAAATCACAGAAGAGGAATATCCTCCATGGGAAGGATTGATTCTGTCACTGGGGTAATGGGAATAGGTGTGTTGGAAACAGTGAGTTTGGCAAGGGATAGAGCAGGATTTAGGGCTGTTATACATAGGATCCTAGGAGTTGCAAGTGACTTAACGGCACATAACAACAACAAGAACAGATGAATCAATAAGCAACATTGGTGGTGTCATCCTTAAATAGTAGTGCTGTCATGACTTCTCTGGTGGTTCAAGTGCAACAGTGGCTCTTAGGTGAAAAGATGAGCAATGCTCTTCTGTAAGATTTATAGTCTTGGAATTCTTATAGAGGGTCAACTATTATGTTGAGGTTCCACAACAACAGGGGTTTCTTCTTATTTTCTTAGTTTTTTCTTTTAAAGATACTCTAAGCAAATATACTTCACACTGACATTAATAATCTGCTGAGTTAACATTTTGGATGTAAAAATAGGATTGCTGCTTTACAAATATTTGTTTTTAGGGAAACAAGGAATGAGGTAAAAAAAGTAAGCAATCAAAAATTTTTCCAGCAGGTTGAAAAGAAAATCAATTGACTGGGGGGAAAAAACAAAAAAAGCGTTTTGCAATACCATCTCAGTTTACAAAATCCTCCTGGGCCTCCAGAAGAAAAAGATTGATAACCCTATTAAAAAAGGGGCAAAATACATGGAAAGACAAAGGAAGACTTTCAGATGGCCAACAGACACATGAAGAAATGCTCAAAATCGTAGACAAAAAGAGCAATGCAAATCAAAACCACAATGAAATACCATGTTACCCAAGCAGCTGTGGCAAAATTTAATAGGGAGCAAGGAATAAATTTCAGAGAGAATGTGGAGATGTGGAAACTCTCATACACTGTTGGTGGGATTTTAAAATGGTACAACCTGCAAAATTTAACAGAACAGCAAGCAACAAATGCTGGCGAGGTTGTGGAGAAACTGGAACCCTGATTCACTGTTGGTGGGAGTGTAAAATGGTGC